>NW_024423564.1:43883648-43944274 GCF_017311325.1 Ursus maritimus
AAAAAAAAAAAAAAAAACTTAAAAAAATAAAACAAATAAAATAAAAGTTATATTTTTCCATTACAGACAATGCTTTAATGGTACTAGAATTTGTGAAACATATGTTCCTAGAAGTGAAATTGCTGACACAAAGGACATATGGATTTATAATTTTGATAGATCTTGGTAAATTTTCTTCCATAGGGATTGTATTAATATATGTTCTTAACAGTATTTACTATTTCTTCACATTCTTGGTAATAAAGTTGTTACCAAACTGTCAGGCTTTACTAAAACCCTTATATATTTAGATTTTGTTGTTTACTTACTGAGAATCTTTTTGCACTTAAAGTTTATTTATGTCTCCTTTACAATGAATTAATTGTTTGTTCATATACTTTGCCTATAATTTCTACTGGCTTGGTCATTTTCATATCCATTTATAGACACATATATGAGGGACATTACTCATTTTTTCTACTCTACTAATTGTTAATTTTCCATTTCGTTATTTGCCTGTTGAATTTATTTATCATAGCATTTGCCTTATTGTTAGAGTTTAGATTCTGTGGTATAATTTATCAAACTTTTCCTTTGTGGCTCTTGGTGTCATAGTTTAAAAAACTTCTTTCTTTGAGCTTATGAAATAATATTCCTAACTTTTCTTCTAGTTTGTATGGTTTTTGTTCCATATTTATATCTTTGAATCTTTGGAAAGTATCATATTATAAGTTGTAAAGTATGGATCCAATTTTATTTTTCTGACATAGCTATGGCACTCTACCAATATCATTTATTGGACTATAATACCATCCGATTCCTCTGTGATTTGAGATGTTATCTTTTGTTTATTTACTCAATTCATTCAATAAGTAGTTATCAAATACTAACTGTGTGCTCTGGGGACTGGTGATTCAGCAGGGCATAAAACACACAAAACTCTATGCCCTTGGAAAACTTATATTCGAATAGAGAGACAGACTGCAACACTGGAAAGTAACATACGATGAATACTCTTCAGTGTTAAGAAGAAAATAAGGCAAAGAATGAGGATAGATTTTTTCTTTTCTTTTCTTCTCTTTTCTTTTCTTTTTCCTTTTTTGAGGATAGATTTCTAAGGAAGAAGTGCTGCTGGCATTTCAAATAGGGCAAAATGCATCACGGAAAAGTAATAATTGAGCAAGTAACATGAAGGAGTAAGAAATAAGCCTTTGAAGTACAAGGGATAAGAGAACTCCAGGAGGGGAAACAGCACAAAGCTCTGAACTTGGCGCTTACATGGCACATTCCCTTTAAAATAAGGAGTCCTACATGACTGAAGCAGAATGAGGAAGGGGAAAATAGCAGGAAATAAGGTCAGACACTTGATTAGGTATCAGGCTGAGAGTGCTCTGTGTGGGAATCTGGTATTTTACTCTAAGAGAGATGGGAAGTTGGGGAGCAGTTTGAGTAGTGAGCAGAAAAGTGAGATGATCCTTTACTTACACTTTAGAAAGATCACACTGATTGCTGAATGGAGCACAGATTGGGGTAAAACAAAGGCAAAGGAGGAGACAATTCAGGAAGCTCGTGCTAACAGTCTGGGTGAGAAATGATTTGGGATAGAGTCGTAGTTAGCTCTGAATGCAGTGGTATGAAGTGACGTAGAGGATTCCAGCACCGAACTTAGTTTTTTATTGTCTATGCTGCCCTCAGAGTTTCTTACTAAAAGGACTTCCACTTAAATTTGTATGTTTGTTAACTCGATATAGAGGTTACAAAACTTCTGGGAGTCAGATGTGCTATCTCCAATACCCAAAGTGACTAATCAGCTGTTGGACCTCCTGAATAGTTGTTTGTAGTTTGCCTGTAATGTTCTTGGGTTATAGTTCAGCCAACTCCCAAAGTCAACACTTGAGTGGTGAAATCTTAGATTATGTCCTCTGTCAGAGTCCATCCACCTTTAGTCAGTTGTGTTTAGATGGCATTCAATGCAATCTAAGTTGTGTTCCCAGCACGGCCATTACCAAAAAGTCATCCTCATATGGATTGTACATCCAGCAACAGTTCTCATTTGTATTAGAGTCTGTCTAATATATTGATACCCTGTAATAAAGGTAAACTGATTTTGTTTTCCATTCAAGAGATAAATGCAAAATAAAAGTCCAAGACTCAGGATTAAGTGCCAGTAGTGATAGCACATTCATTCACTGTTCAGATGTCAGATAAAAGAGAACAGGACTGCTTTCTTATCTAAGCTTCTCTGGTCCCCAGAAAGGCATCATCAGCTTCCATTAGCCAGTCAGGAAAATTAAATTTAGAAAAGACATTGGGGATCACAACTGCCTGAACTAGCTATTCTCTGAGAAGACCAAATATTTTTTTCTCCCAGTCTGAGTTTTTGTTTCAGTTGTACAATGTGGGTGAGAAGCACGTCATTCTTGGCCATATATTCCCTTACTGGTTGATATCAAAGATGACTGTATCTAATCAACTTGTTTATGTATACGGTAGACAGAATTCTAAGATGACCCCCAAACACTGGGGTTCCAGCACTTCTGTCAGTTTTTCAGTCAAACATTAATCTATGTACCTTTCGGGAGGGATTTTGAAAATGTGATTAAGGTGCCAAGTAAGTTGACCTTAAAAAATAGGGAGATTATCTGGGTGGGCCTCACCTAATTATATGAGCTTGTATTTTTAAAAAATATATTATTTATGTCTTTGGGAGATAGAGCGTGCACACACAGGAGAGAGAGTGAGCACAAGAGAGAGAGCACAAGAGAGAGGGAAAGAGAGCATGAGCCGGTGGGGGGGGTTGGGTAGAGGGAGAAGCAGACTCCCCAGTGAGCAGGGAGCCTGATGTGGGACTCGATTCCAGGGGCCTGGGATCCTCACCTGAGCTGAAGGCAGATGCTTAACCAACTGAGCCATGCAGGCGTCCCACCATATGACGTTTTAAAACCAGAGTTTTTTTTTTTTTTCCTATCTGATGGTGAAAGAAGAAGTCAGAACCATGAACATGAATCATCTGAAGCATGAACAGAATTCTAAATGAGGGCGATTCTCTTTGCTCAC
Source organism: Ursus maritimus (assembly GCF_017311325.1). Classification (NCBI taxonomy): domain Eukaryota; kingdom Metazoa; phylum Chordata; class Mammalia; order Carnivora; family Ursidae; genus Ursus; species Ursus maritimus. The sequence goes on from NW_024423564.1 coordinate 43,886,685, forward strand.
TTGGAATGTGGAGGGAAGTTGGGCTACGTGGAAAGGGATTGAGAAGATCATGGAAAAACCAAGAGCAGTCTTTGCCTGACAGTAAACAAGAGAACAGGGACTTCAGTTCTACACCTGCAAAGAACTGAATTCTGTCAACAGCCTGAATGAGCTTAGAAGAGGGCTCAAGAACCCAGATGAGAACGTAACTTGGAGATCACTTGATTTTGGTCTTGGGAGATGCTGAGTGGAGAACCCAGCTAGGCTGTGCCTTTACCTCTGACTTACAGAATTTGCTAAAACAAAAACAAAAACGAAAACAAAAAACATGTATGTTGTTTCAAGCTTCTATGTACTATTTTTGTGCAGCGGTAGAAAACTAATACAGCACTCAAGTGCTCAAATCATCCTTATTAAGACAAAAGAACAGGATGGCATAAAACTAGCAACTATAGTTCAGAAAGAAAGGAAAAAAAAACCCTCAAATACTAGGCATATGTACTCCAGTATCCAGCAAGTTCGAGAATGTTTGGAATGTTCACCTGAGAGAAGGGTGCAGGAGCAGGTTCCAAACCTAATCCTTGCCCTGTTCTTCCAGTCTTCTTAATGTTCTGAAGTCCAACATGAGTTTTGAAATTGGCCCATCCGTGTTATCAGTATAGGAGCAGCCACTCCATCAGCTAGTTCCTGGTCTTTGTAGTTTTATCAGTTTCACAGCCTTCAGAAATAATTCATATGTTTTTGTATCTCCTCAAAGAATCTGGCTTCCTACTAGTGCTACTATCTGAGGTTTTCCTTTTGTGGCATATCCTTATGTCTTAGATAGTCTGCTTGTTAGGGGGCTTTATTCTCTTCTTGTCTCTAGGGGCCCCAAATAGTTTATCTCCAACACCTTGTTGTGTCCTGTACTATTGGACTCCTAAGGCTGCTTAGTTCCCTTCTGATCTAAAGCAGTGATACTTCACCAGCCACCCTAGAGGATACTTTGGTCACATTGTCTGCTCTTGGGTTACTGGACACCTGTTCATTAGCCTTACCAGGGCCTTGGCCTTTCCCTAAGTGGAAAAGCTTTCAACCCTTGGGATGGTCCAGTTAAACTCTGTAATTCCATAAATACAAAACCCACATTGTGTGAAAACTCTCAGGCAGGTATAACAAAGGTTGTATCAGGGAAAATAATAACTAGGGAAGTAACAGAACACACGATGTCCTGGAACTCTTATTATTCCACACCATAAATGTTCGGCATGCACCATGGCCAACTTAACCACTGAGAAGCATCTGTCTCTGCTAGCAGACAAGACTGGAATCAGAAGCACCACATGAGCAAGAACAGGTCCCACATCTACGCTGTGATTCATATTTATCGGTGAGTAGAGGAGAGGCTAGGGAACACTGTTCTCATCATCCTCTTCTAAGTAAAAAGAAATATATCAAAAGATCTCTGCATCCAGGGACATCATTAGAAAGAATGCAAACCAAGGGCCAAGAGTGTGCATACAAGGGCCCTTGAGAGCTGCCTTGTCAGTCAGAATGATGACATCACATGAAGATGATGGTGCCTTTCTGCAGATGGACTCTTTTCAGCTGTGCCAGCTCTCTGTTAAGCTATCCCCAAAACACAAGTGAGCAGTGAGGCCCCAGGGCTGTCCAGACTGTCCTTCATCCCATACGTGCTCACATGCAGTGTAGTTATTCACATTATTTTCTAAATACTCTGTACCTTATATTTGGTTTCACTATTTCAAAAAAGAGATGCTTAAGAAAGAGTTTTAAATTTCTAGTTGGTAGAAACTTTTTGTTTTGTGGTTTAATAGTTAATTTCTAGTTTTATTCCATTTTTGTTTAGAGACTATATCGTGTGTATGCACACACACTATTGCTTTTTTGGAAAGTTTTCCTTGGTACCTCCTAAATGAAAAATTTTAATAACTACTACATAGACAATTGAAAAGAAGGGACATTCTTCATTTCAAGATAAAGTAGATCTCTTTTACTTGATTTTTCAGCTGACAATTATCTTTTAATGCCTGATTTAATCAGATAATGTAACCAATTATCTTATTCTATCTCCCACCTTCTCTTTTCTTCTCCATTTTTACTTATTTTATAATTTCTACATTATTTCTACTTTATTAGGGCACATGATATTTATATTCTATCACTCTGATACATTTGTTTTACTCTTGAGTTCAGTAGTTAACTACAGTCTTTTTGCCTTTCTGTTTCTTATTTTAGGTATTCTATCTGTGTTTGATCCTCTTTTATTAATCATCATTGAATGAATTGGGTTTTCATTGCAGGAAATTAACTGGCAGGAAATTTATGGTGGGGTTTGGAAAAGGATGACAGTACGGGAAGGAGCCAGAGTAGCATTCCAGCCTAGTTGGCTCTTCTAACTCCAAGGTCCCTTCTGCTCTGTTGCCAGACAAGCAGACTGCCTCTTGCAAATACGGTTTGTTTGTGTGGTTCTGAATTTACCTCCCCTGATTCATGGAATCAAAGTGAATCCAAGAAGACTTCTGAAGCCAGCAGTTCAGCTAATTCCTAAAGTTGCCATGAAAAGATTTAAAGGTACATTTTTGCTTTTCAAGTGTGCTCCTCATCTTTGGGGACTCTGAACCCTATAATTAGGTCTTTGTTAGTATTATTACTCAGGACTACCTCCGGATGTCCTACCTACATCCTAATTAATGTTTTGCCTATGTGAGCTGTACTAGAGTAAGAGAAGTTAGCTATGAATTAAAATCTTCCATTTCAGTTGTGTTTTGTCTACTTCTCCTTTAATTTTCTGTTTTTAGATTTGCAGATGTTGCTATATTATATAAATTCATATACATTATTAACTTCTAGGTCCTCTTTTTGAGTTGTAACTTTTACCATTTTATGTTCCTACGTTTTCCAATCAGTGCTCTTTTGAAATAATTTCCATGTCCAATATTAATAATTGTGCTTGCTTACTCTGTGTTGATATATACTTCTGCCTGTTTATTTTCAGAACTTCTTAGTCATTTTGATTTTTATACAAAATTTACATTTTACAAAGCTATGCTTTCTTTTTTATCAGAGAGAGAGAGAGAGAGCACAAACAGGGAGAGAGACAGGCAGAGCAAGGAGCCCGATGCAGGACTCGATCCCAGGACCCTGGGATCATGACCTAAGCCGAAGGCAGATGCTTAACTGACTGAGCCACCCAGGTGTCCCATATGCTTTCTTTTGTGATATAGTCTGATGTGCTTTTTAAGACTTGAGCTAAATTCATTTATATTTATTGATTTGGCAATCAGTATATCAATTGTATCCCTTGCCTTCATGAAGTGTATCAGGGTCGGTGCTCTCTGAAATCCGCTGTCTTTGCCACTCGTGAAACTTCTTCCAGGATGTGCCTGACCTCCGACCTGTTCCTCTCACTTTGCTCTTGCCCCATTGGCAGCCTTTATAATGTATAGAGATTATACTGAGCTCCCAGCTTAATCAAAATGGAGTTTTGTGGTTTGTTTTGACAAAATATTGAAACCATTTTTGTTATATTTTTAAATAAATAATACACACACACGGGGCAAAATTCAAAAGCTGTAAAAGTGAAAATGTTCACACTGTCCCACTGGCATCCAAATTCCATCCTTAAGTGAAGTCTTCTTACTAATTCTTAGGATAATCTTTCAGTGACTAAGAGTTTAAAATATAGAGAGTAAAACGCACAAATTTTACGTGTATAGATAGTTCTGTCAGTGTTGGCAAATGCATGCATGTAAATAATGTTCCTATAAAAATAAAGAATGCCCTTCCCCAGATTTCCCTTACTCTCATCCCCAAGTAATCTCTGTCCTCCAAGAGATAATTGCAGTTTTAATTTCTGTTACCTATCAGTTTCGTCTGTTCTTGAATGCCATATACATTGAAGAGTACAATGTATACTTGTTCTTTTTTCTCTAACTGAACATAATGTTGCAATTCATCCATGTTGTTTCATGTACAGTAGTTCTATTTTATTGCTGGGTACTACTACATTTTTCAAATATGCTACTATTTATATTCTGTGTATTTCTCTTTAATTCTATAGATCCATATATATTTGTGTTGTTAATAGCTTTAGGCTATTATATTAAAGTTGGATTACATATTCCTGTAAACGTTTTTGTGGACGTACATTTTAATTTCTTCTAGGTGGAGAAATGGACTTTCTTTCAGTGGACTTTCTTTCAGTGGACTTTCTTGATCATAGGATACATGTATGTTTGATGTATGAAATTGATAGAGTTTTCTAGTGGTTCTATTTTATTCTCCTACTACCGGTGCATGGAGGCTCTAAATGTTCTATAACCTCACCGATATTTGGTGTTGTCGGCCTTTTAATTTCAGTTACTCTAGTAGGTGCAAGTCGTACCCTATTGTGGTTTAAATTTGTATTTCTCTGATGACTGGTGATATCAAACACCTGTTTAAGTGCCATTGGTTACTGTTGCAGCTGTATGGTATTAGTTTGCTAGAGTTGCCATAAAGAAACACCACAGACTGGGTGGCTAAACCAACAGGAATTTATTTTCTCACGGTCCTGGGAGCTAGAAGTCCAGGATAAAGGTGTTAGCAGGTCTGCTTTTTCTGAGTCTTCTCTCCTTGGCTTGCACATCGCTGCTTCCTCCCATGGCCTTTCCTCCAGGCAAGGCAATTCCTGTTGTCTGTGTATCCAAATTTCCTATTACCGGTGTGGCCAAATGTCCTTTGATTGGAGTAGGGCCCATTTTAATGACCTCATAAATCACCGTTTTAAAGATGCTATATCCAAATACAGTCACATTTGGGGGGGCTAGTGTCTCAACATACCCATTTTGAGGGAGTACAATTCATCCCATAACATATATTATGAAGTATCTATATAAAGCTGAAAATTTTATTATTGAATTATAGATGTATTTATAGATTCTGAAAATAATTTTTTTTTTTTGGTTAGATAGGAGATAGAGTGAATGTTTTCTCACCATCTGTGACATCTTTTTGTTTCCTTAATGGTTCTTATGAAAAAATAAGGGTTTATTTTTACATTTTGCTAAAGTCAAATTTACTTCTTTTTTCTTTCTTTGTTGATATTTTGGGTGCTGTCTAAGAAATCATGGTATCAGTGTCTTAAAGATACTCTCCTGTGTTTTACATTCAGGGCTATGAATCTTCTCGAATTATTTTTTCTCTCTATATGAGATAAGGTTGAAGGTTTCTTATAGTTATTCCAGCACCATGAGTTAAAAATACTTTCCTTCCTCCGCTGAACGGGTACCTTTGTAGAAAATCAATTGAAAGTAAAAATAGGGCTTATTTCTGGACTCCTATTCTATTCCATTGATCTAGTTACGTATGATTAAGTTATATATCCCTATGGCTATCATACTGTCTTAGATGCTGTAGTTATCGAGTAAAACTTTAAATCAGGCAATAGAATTTCTCCAATGTTGTTCTTTTGATATTTGGCTCTTCTAGATCCTTAAAATTTCGTATACATTTGAGAATCTGTCAATTCTTCCAAGAAACCTTGCTAGGACTTGGATTGGGAAGTGATTAATTCTATGGATCATTTTAGGGAGAATTTAAATCTTAATAATTAGGGATTTTCCAACCCATAAGCATAGCATATCTCTCCATTAACTTACGACTGCCTTAACTAAAATTAACAGTTCATATCAGTTTTCAGTGTAGGTGTTTTTCTGATCATTTGTTAAATTTATGTCGCAGTATTTTATATTTTTGTATATCCTAAATGATGTACATTTTAAAGTTATTTTTCTAAATTTTTACTAGTATAAAAAGACACAATTGATTTTTATATTGACCTTCTGTTCACTGACCTTGCTAAAAGTCTTCTTATAATTAGTGGGGTTTGTGTGTGTGTGTAGATTTTTTTTTTTTTTAGCTTTTCTGCATGTATAATCATGCTTTTTTCCTCTCTTTTTAAACTTTATGTTTTTTTTTTCTCACCTCTTTATACTGGATAGGACCTCTCCCATATTATAGAACAGAAGAAATCTGCTCTGTATTTCTCCATTAATTATGCTATCAGCCCTGGCTGTGTGTGTGTACATGTATACCTGTATATACTTATATAAACGCATAAATTTCATTATACTTTACCACACTGAAGAATGTTTTTATTTCTTCTCAGTTTGCTGAAATTTTCTTTCATGAAAATTTTGAAAAAAATACTATTTTTTGTCAAATGAGTTTTCTGCATTTATTGGGATAATCTTATCATCTTTAATAATCAAGCCACTTGCTTTAATTGATTTTGGAAAACAAAACTAAACTGGCATTCAGGAGCTAAATTCCACTTTGATCATATTAATCTATCCTTTTTATATACTGCTGGGTTTTATTTGCTCACTTTTTAAGAGTTCTTATGTCTATGTAGATAAATTATGTTGTTCTGACATGTTATTTTCAAATATTTTTTAATTTAAAATCACATGTTATTTTCTTATACTACTCTTATGTGGCTTGGTATCAGAGTTCATGACATAAAGTGAATTGGAAGTCTTCTCTTTCTATTTCCAGTTCTTTGGCTAGAGAGAACAGTTTCTGTTGGGGCTTTTCTTTCTGCTCCAGTTTGCCTTTGCAGGTTGCAAGCTTAATCAGCTCCTGGTCTTAGATGTATGAGGCGAAAAGAGCAACTCCAAAAAATCACCATCATGTCATTCCTTGGGTGCTAAGATCCATAGTCTATCTTTGCTCCACCTTTCATAGACTTTTTCTGTTTATTTCATAAATTATATTCAATGTTTTTAGGTTTTGTTATTGGAATAAATAGGGAAAATTATGTTTACTCCATCTTCCTAGGAGCATAAATGACAATTTCCTTTTAATTAAATTAAGAAACAAGGAAGAATGAGTTTTTTATATTTATTATTTTTGAAACAAAGATTCGTTTACATAGACCTGGGTTTTCCAACTACCTATCTGGTATCATTTCCCTAAGGATCTTTTAACCCCAGCTACAGCAGTTTCAGTGATGGGTGAGAAAAAGCATCCAGATAACAGTGAATTGACGAGGAAATGAATGGTGATAAAATGGGTAACAGTGACATTTGCATCTCACTTCACTATTAATTTGGTAACGGTTATTTGCTGTTTTTTAAAGTTGTTCACTTTAAGAGTGTTCATATCCTTAAGAATTAGGAGAGAGGAAGAATTAGAGGATAGGAAGATAGGTGTCTGAAGAGGCAACAACACCTGCCTACTAAAACAGGAAAAATAAAATAGGATGTTTTTTGATGTAGATATATATTTGTGGGTGGCGGAAGAAAAAATTGGGATTCTTGTCTTCCCAGGTGACAGAAACGTCACCTTTTTCTCTGAAATAAAATTTAAAGGCATCTGCTAAAAGTGAATGTGAGGTGCAAATGTCTTAATGAGACTGGGAAAATTTTGGCTGAAATTGCAAAAGGAAGCAAAACAGAGGCATATTAAAGGATTCAAGGCCATAACCAAGGTCCCAAAGGAAGTTGGGGACTACAATCCTGTAGTGATATTATAGCACTCAGTTGGCTTTTTTTTTCCCCTCAATTAATGTTCCTTATGCCAAGTGAGAGGAGAGAAAGTAGGCAGTTGGGATGACAAAGGATTTCAATTTTTGTAGGGAAATTGGAGAAGGAATTAAAATGTGAAAAGATAATTTATGGAAATTGTTAATGTTAAATGCTATGGAAACATCATGGTACATGAAGGATTGCAACATACTTTCTATTGTCCCAAATCATGGGTTTTAAAATGTTCGTGTTCTCCAAAATGGCAGCAGGATACTTATTAAAACCTGCCACTTACCTCCCGTCTTCCAAATAACAATACCAAAACATCTTTTTATGTATCTTTTTAATTATATTCACACATGAAAGAGGGAAAATACTTTCATTTAGACATTTTAGTCTGAAAAAAGGAATACAAATATTTTGCATACAGAATCTTCCTGAATTTACAATGGGGTTATGTCCTGATAAACCCATCATAAATTGAAAATATTGTTAAACTGAAATGTGCAATTAATATACTTAACCTCTTGAACATCAAAGCTTAGCTTAGCTGACCTTAACCATGTTCAGAACCCTCACCGTAGCCTACAATTGGGCAAAATCATCTAACACAAAGCCTATTTTATAATAAAGTGTTGAATATCTCATGGAATTTGTTGAATACTATGCTGAAAGGGGAAAACAAAATGATTGTCTGGGTACAGAATGGCTTAAGTGTATCATTTGTTTACTTGTGATCCCGTGTCTGTCTGGGAGCGGCAGCTCGCCACTGGCCACTGCTGCCCAGCGTCCTGAGAGTATTGTATCTCCCATCATTGGCCTGGGAAAAGGTCAAAGTTCAGTTTCTACTGAATGGGTATCACTTTCTCACCAACATAGAGTTGAAAAATCATAAGTTGAACCATTCTACTGTTGCGCTGTATTGTTACTAATCTTAGCTATGGTTCTTTTTTTTCTTTTTTTTTTTTTAATAATAATTTTTTATTATGATATGTTAGTCACCATACAGTACATCCCCAGTTTTTGATGCAATGTTCCATGATTCATTATTTGAGTGTAACACCCAGTGCTTCATGCAATATGTGCCCTCCTTAATACCCATCACTGGCCTATCCCAATCCCCCACCCCCCTCCCCTCTGAAGCCCTCAGTTTGTTTTCCAGAGTCCACAGTCTCTCATGGTTCATTATAATTTAAATCTAATCTTCATTTTCTCTGTACATTCATAAATGGCACTTGCGTTATTATCTTGCTATGTTCATCTCAGCTGAGCATACTCACAAGGCTATCTTAGAAAGTGCAGGATTTACACTTGTATGTTGCATACACTGTGTTGAAAGGTTCACATATGTTACTTAGTATACTCATTACAATGGCTCTCAGAAGTATTTACTGTTTTGCGCATGAATAAGCAATCTCAAAGGTTTAATGACTTGCCTGGTAGTGCCACATTTTTAAGTAATAATCACAGTAATCAAACCCAGTCTCTTTGTCTCTGAAGTCAGTGCTCTTTCAAACTTATCCTACTGACTGCCTTTCATTGTGTATTATCATCATATATTATCTTTTAATAATAAAACTTGCTTTGGAAAAACCTTGTGCCATATTCCACTTCAAGATTCTTCTCAACATATTTTTTTTTTTTTTTTTTTTTTGAGTACTTTAGCTGCTTACATAGGAAGCGTCACCTTCCTAACCCCTTTTCCCCAGGTTCTGGCAGCAGGGAGCCAAGACAATGCTATTGAAACCCATGGTTCTGGAAACAAAAGTTTAAAAATACTCTTTTAGAGTGAAAGGACTGAGTCCTCACAAACATGTCTGAAGTCGGACACTTAATCATTTATGACCATTCTCACCTTAAGAATCCAATACATTCAAATTCAAAGATGAAGTCATTTAAGAAAATGAAGTCATTTTTTAAAAAAATCATTTTGGATCTCCTTCCTTGGAATTCTCTTCTAAGCCTCCAACACATAGTTTTAATTTTCTTCAATGATAGAATATCAATATTGTCCTTTCATGGTAAGGTTTATTTTCAGACATGTCCTTCTTATGAATATAATAGTTTATATTTACTGAGGTCTTACTATTTGTCAAAAGATGTGCTAATATGGGGTCATTTGAACTCTTTTGGACATGTAATACACATAGCTGTAATGAAACAAGAATGAAATTATAAGACAACATTTACGTAAGCATTTATTAATGTTTATGTAAAACTAACCTGGTCTACTTTGGAGCCAGAGTTTACATCTCTACCTTTTGAACCATGAGCAGTCATTGTTACATAGTGAAATCTGAAAGTGAGAGAAAGAATTTGTATTTGTTTCTTCTGTAATTTCTTTTTTTTTAATGAGTTGGTAATGTCTGCAGTACCCACTGCTGATATAAACCTGACAGAATTCTCAACTCATTTAGTTACTGTCTCAATAGGCAAACACTGCCTGGTGGGAGTGATGATTAAAAAAAAACAACAACAACAGAGACAGAACAGTCATGGAAAAACCAAATCCATAATGGGAACTTCACTCATGTTGGGCTCTCTGGTCCCTTTAGAGAACATAGTGCTTTAATTATACAATGTCCTTGTTGAGTGATAGCCGTCCTAGAGAGGCAGCAAAGTTGAATGATGAACAACGGTCCCTCTCATCATGTGCCCACAGCATCAACTGCAGGAGATCGTGTCCTGAGAATAGATAGTATGAACCATGCTTCCTAGGCTGTTAGGTGATTCATAAGGAAAAATGAAGTGATTACTTCATGCATACTGGTAGGAAGTGGGGCAATAAAGAAGGAGAATCATTACTATAATACACAATTATTTTATGATTTTCTCGTTCCTATTTCCATGGATTTTGTAATCAAGGAGAAAGATAAATCCAGATTTGCTCCTGAGATTTACTCTGCACTTTGGAATACTTCTCAGAAACAAAGAAATCACTGATTGTATTTATTATGTCCCACGATGCGTTGACACTGGAGCCACCAATTTTTAAAAACATATTACGTTACAGATAGAAAAAGAAGTTTTCCATTTGAGCCCGATTCCCTTATTCAGGGATATGAACAATCTGGAATAACTAGAATTTCTATTGAAAGTCATTGAAAATAGAACAGGTTTTTTCCCCCCAAGGGAAGAAAGGAAAGTGAAGTTTTAGGATCAGAACAGTCTTATTTGCACAGTGATCCTCACATTACACAATATATAGAAGATAAACAATAACTTTTGACTAAATGCACTTGAAGGTATGTGAATGTCAACATCTTTTACTAATCGTGGAGAAATACATATTATGAGCAATTTATAAAAACGTGCTTTTCTTCTTTCTGTGAAGCCTAGAATAACTACCTTCTCACTGAGATACTTTATCAATAAATTAACACAGGGATATTACTGTACTTACCTTCCTGGTGTCAATACATTCATAGTTATTTATATTAATAAACAATTAAAATGTTTATTATATCAAAGGTTGTCCCCAGTCTCTTCAGTTCAAATTCAAACCCTCTCACTGGGTAAAGAATAACATAGAGAAAACATAGAAGATAATGTCATTTCAACATGAGTGAATCAGGGTTTATAATTATAGTCTGAGGATCAAAAAGCAAACTAAAACACACGCAGACACACTCTTTCATAAGATAGAAACAGGTCAGTTCTTGCTCAAACAAAACAAAAATGGTTTCCGTAGGAACAAGGCATTATGTAAAAGCTCTATTTGAGAGTTTCTTTCTGAGCCTCTGCTTGCAGATGAGCTTGCATTGAAAATCGGCTATTGCCTCTTTCCAAGCTGACAGGTACACTCAAGCAGCTAGAGAAAAATGCCAACAGGTAACAGCAGATGCATTACTGAGGGATGCTTGCACAGCAGAAATGATTTGTATCAATCTTTTCTCAAACCGAGCAACCTTAAGGACAATTGTATTAATTTTTTTTAAAAAAAAGATAAAAAGAAAATATCTTTGAGCTTTGTTTTCAGCAATACATGTGAGACATGGAGGAGAGGGTTCTGAGGTAAATGCTTGTGAGTGTTGGTTTGAAAGGTTTTCACTAAAACAAAAGTGGGAAGGCTCTGCATGGTGGCTAACAACCATTGGGGGTGGCAGGAGGCTTTTGAGTGAACTAAAATCGAGCTGGTGGGATAAATGGAGATTTTATAGTGCCTTAACTGTAGGGAAGTTAGTGGACATCCGTCAAGCTAGGTTAATGGTGGGTGAATGGAAAATGGTTTAAGGTAATTTCCTAAATGGCAAGCTATAGTAGGTACAGATTTGCATAAATTGCAAAATGCATTAAAAAGCTCTTTTTTGGCCACATACATATTTTCTCATGACTTCTTTTGAATCCCTAAGAAAATTAGTAGCTGCAAAATTATATCCATTCAGTGTGGACCCTGGGAACTACTTGGGAAGAGCAGTAGAATTAAATGGACTTCTGCACTTAAGCCAGATTGGGCAGTGCTTTTATTTCTTCATGTTTAATTTGCCTATTTGCCATGAAGTCAAAAGCACAATACATTCAGTAAAAGAAAAAAAAAAGGAAAAAATCAAATCAGTGATACCAAGAGAAAAGGAAATTTTAGGATAAAAATATAAGATGGTATGGATTTAGAGTAGAGGTGTAGTACCCTATTTTTACTTAATATTAACTGATTTATGAGAGCTGTGGCATTGACTGGGGGAGGTGGAGTGCCAGATAGTGAGACAGAGAGACAGCTTGATTGGCATGCGGTCCTATATGCATAAATACTGCTGTGATTGAAATCAACAGCTCAACAAAGATGTTTAAAAGTAGAAGTAAGGTATTTTTTCACTATCTGCCAGAGGAAAATGATATTCAAACTAACCAGGAGATATAACAATCATCAATATTTATGTTAAATATTATTTCAATCAGATCTGAAGAGTGAATAATAGTTATTTACAAAAATCACATATTCTTTTATCTTTCCATATATACCTAGAAACATATAAAATCAATAGCAAATGTCTTATATTTATATATTAATTAGACTAATAGTGCTTCTACTGATAAAGGTAATATAATAAAGGTAATACAGTAAAGACAATTGGGGCTTTATCATATGTGAACTCCATTAAGATAGGGAATTTTTTTCTCTCTTCTCCCTTTACTAGCAGTTTCCTGAGTACCTAAAAAGGGCCCAGTACAGGATGTTTGTTGAGGATTTACTTTAATTAATTCGACATATAGCATGACTCTATGCATATCTGAAATAAATACTACCAACATTTTCATCTTGCTTTTAGTATTCTATTTCTGTCCTATTTATACCCAGGCTAGGATTTGTGATTTTTATCATATGTGATCATGTAAGTATAGATGGCCTTCTGTGATTGGGTTTGGTTTTGGCTACTTTTACTGTTATCAGTTTCCAAAGACAGACACATTGGTGTACTTTTCTTTGGATCCCCAGTTTCTAATAGAGTGTATCATATAGTCAGTACTTAATAAAAATGCATTGAATGAATGCATTGAGTGCTATGAGTATGGAATTCTGGTTCCAAATAGAATATGATCTTTCAGAGTTCAAACATTTATATGTTAAGAGTAGTGGCTAAGACCATTGGCTTTGAGGTCAAAATTATAGTATTCACACCCAGGTTTTTGCCACTTACTAGATGAGCAATAGTGAGCAAGTTAATTAAATTCTATGTCCATTTCTTAAATTTAAATATTGAATTGTAAGAATATCTATCTAAAAATCTTACTGTGAAGAATAAATGAGGTACCACACAAAATTCTTAGACCAGTGCCTGGAAAGTAGTAAGTATTCAATTCTGTTAGCTACCACTGCTTCTTTTACCCTTGATGGCACCTGAAAAAATCCTGGACGTATAATGCCTGTGCTCAGATAAATCTGGCATTAAATCTTTGACTTTATTTCTTTCTAGTTGCATGACTTTGGAGACATTACTAAGCCCTTCTGAGCCTGTTTGCTCTTTTGTAAATAGCATTATCAGTAATGAAGGAAATACCCTATTATATTTTAGGCACACAGTGCTTTATAGCTATAATGGTGAATGCTTATGTCTTCCTTACTTTTTATTTTGGCCATATATCATGCCAGCATTTTTGCCTGTTATAGATGGATAATATGGTGGAGGCAGAGAATCTGTTCCTTACAGCTATCACATCTTCTTTTAGAGCCCAAGTTACTACTGAGATCATGGTAGGACTCATTTCTCTAGGACACTGGTGTCAATGTGTTTTCATTATGGGTCAAAAATTTCAGAAATATCTGGTCTAGGAGTCAAGGTGTTGCCTACTTGAAAAGATCATTGGAGGATGTCCTCCTTCCTTCCCCAACCCCCAGTTATGTCTGTTGACTGTGAGCATTCAAATATCCATACCATTATTTTCATGGAGATAATTATTGGACACAATCATCCTAGCTTTCCAAAATATCAAGTCACTCCTCTCTTCAAACATTTCTAGACTGGTGAACCTTTCAGAACCTTAAAACATCAAGGAAACCTCTTAAAACAGAAATGGATGTTCAAGAGCAGACAGAGGGGAAGTGTAACTGTGAGGAGCCACGAAGGACACAGAGTAGAGCATAACCAGTATTAGTCATTGGCGACTAAGAGTGAAAGCATTAAGTCTCAATTCCTATCTTGAAAACAAGCAAAGCAATAAAAATTAGCTTTAGCACATACGTGAAGAGCACTTGAGAGAAAAAGAATTTTTAGAGAACAAAATTAAAATTTGGAAGAATCCCAATCCCTACTTTGACTCCCCATTTTATAGATAAAGTAATGGTGTCCCACTTCATGGTCCCGTCTAAGGTTGCAAACCTAGTTTACTAGTGGGGATTTAACTATATCTCAATTCTTTTATTACCTCTATTCTTAGCAAATTAGGCAAAGGGAAAGAAATGAACGAGAGATTAACAGAATTATCACCATGGCCTGACTATCCAAGTTGTCCTTCAATAAACTTTGTTTTTCTTAAATGTATCAATTCTTCCTTTCAAACATGGTCAGCTTCTAGTAACCCTGTTCACAGCAATTCATTCTCTCTCTGTCTTTTGTAGCAATTCTCTTTGAAACGATGTATTCAACTGCTCAGCTAAGGCATTGGACTGTTTCTCTTTAAGCAAAGTTTATTGATATTACTTGTAACTGAGTGCTGCTCTATTTCTCTAACTGCTTTGAAACCAAAGGCATTAAAGACACATCAGTTCTAGATTACATTTCTAAGGACTCCCATTCAAATTTCTTGTTTATTATTTGGCTCTCTTACTCCTTCTAGTGGATGACCACCATTACCATAGTCTTATTAGGAAGAATAATTTGATTCTATTTGGTGGGAAAATTACTTGTCTGTGTCTTTCTCATTTTTTATTACTTGATGTTTATGTCCATTTAAGAGAAGTACAGTTTTGCTATAACCACACCTCTTAAACAATACTCCAGCTTAAGTGTGCTAGGCTTGGTTTTTAATATTATCTTTTAACATTCAGGGAAATTAAAAAAAATATGCTCTAATAAGCTTATGTAAAGAATCATAATATTGCCTTAATTTTTAATTTTCTTCAACATTATTAATTTTCTGGGAAGACTGATAATATTGCATCATTTTTGTATTCTGAGACTTAAAATGACCTGCCAAGGTAAACAGGTCAGTCACCATCATCCACATTAGAGATAAAGTGATGAAATTTAGGAGTTAGCTGGGCTTTCCAAAAGTCACATAGCCAATGAAAAAGATAAGAGTATTCAGACTTAGGTCTTTTGACTTTATGCCTTATTCTTTTTTTCAGCACATTGTTCTAATAAAGGAAGGAAATGACAAAGATGATTTTTTAAAAAATAATCCAATGGTTTAATTTTTAACCTTGCAGTTACCATCTTGAGAAAAGTGGCATCATTCCTGGTTATATATGCTATATCTTTGTTGAAGCTTGTCCTTCGCTATTGTGTGTGTGTGTGTGTGTGTGTGTGTTTCTTTCAAAAAGGAGAAGAGAAACACATAAAATGTGGTTAATTCTCACTGTGGTTGAAAGGCAAAGGTTATAAATCAAATGACAATAGGGTGCAAAATCATTTCTCATTGAGAATAATAAGGGATGAGCTTAATTATTGAAGAATTACCCACTTCAACAACAAATTGGAAAGATAGTATGGGGAACCATTTTCCTATTCTCATAAATAAATCACTGCTTTGAATACCTTGTTTGGTGCCTAGAAAGGAGAATGGAAGCATTCACTTAGTTTCGTGATATGTGACACTGAGTAGCTGATGAAAGCAGTTTTCACTCTGATTATGAGGGGATAAATTTGTTTCCACAGTGGAGTGCTATTTCCCTGGGGAGGTAGGTGAGTCATCTTATAATGAGTGAGGAACAATGGACTTAAAATGAGACTGCACTTAAGAGAAATATTTAACACCAGCATGAGGGGCAGTTGATACAATTTTGCAAAACAGAATCAGCCTCAGACTATTTCACAACATTGGATTAGAGGTACAGATGGTTTATGTGCTATATTTATTAATAATTTGAAAGATGAAGTAGATATGAATTGGTAAAGTTTACCCATTATACTAAGTTTCTGAAAGTAAGTATTTCAGACGATGGTGAGAAACTCCAGATGGAGTATTAGATAGCATGCTCTCGAAAATATCAGACAAGCCTAAAATAGTGTATGTAGTTAAAAATTGTCTCAGCTATGTATGCACACATTTTTAACCTTGTGACAGTTCAGTCAGTCCCTGTGGGGTCTAGAGCCAAATAGGTGTTTAAATTGTGACAATAATGGGAAATAAAAGTACTTTGTTAGAAACTCATAGTCCAAATGACAGCTGCCGTGATCCCATGATCTCACTTCTCAAAAGGAGCGCCCTTCTTTGCTTGTGATTATTCCTACTGGGAAAACCGAAGAGAGTAGGTGTTTCAAGATAAGAGGAATACGTAATGCTAAAAGATGACTGCAATCCAAACACAAACCATTTGTAAATATCGTATTTATTTAGCGAGAGCAAGCATCCTTGATTGAGATACTCTGTTCAAAACAATGGGAGGAATCATTTTTACCCTATTTTCCTTGCTTGACCAAAGAGTACCTAATTCAAACTAAAATTAAATTATTAGATTAAAAAAAATTGGACCCTCTACCATGAAATAAAAATTTGAGAGGAGTCCAGCACTACAATTATAAACTATGTTCATTGTATTTCAACATAGTTGATCAGATGATTACCTCTATTTGAAAATATCAGTCAAATGTGGGTTTAAGAAGTGTCTCTCATACACACAGAATTACTTAGTAATTTTTAATGTGTCTGTCTTCTCTTAGGCATTCAACCCACTTGTCTGGATAAATTGCTATTGAACTGTGTACATATGCTCAGTTATGGATAAATTCTACAAGCAGTATTGGTAATATAGTATGTGTCAGACACTGTGTTTGGTTCTGAAAATACAAGACTAGGTTCTTGCCCTTTGAGAAGTCTTCAGATCATAAGATGCTTAATCATATTTCAATGTAATACAAGAAGATTTCCAAGAGACATAGATGTTTCAAAATGCTTTGGAAACCCAGAGAAAATGCACTTAACTCATTCTGAAGTAAAGTAAGGGAAGATTTTTAAAAGGGGTTAGTTTAAATTTAAAATATGAGTAGAATATATCACACAAGAAGTGGATAAATACATTCTATGTGAATTCCATGATGTGAAGAATGATGCAGTGTGTTATACAACTTCAAGTGGAATTTATATTCCATTTATGTATTATATTCATTATGAGAATTTAAAATGTACATCTGTGTGTACATGTGTATCTATAGATTTGTAGAGGGGTGTGTGTGTGTGTGTGTGTGTGTATGGTGTGAACTAGGGTGGGAATAGAGGCTTCTAAGATACAGTTTTGTCATTTCTGGAGGGCAAAAAACTTAAAATAGTTTGGACCCTCCATGATAAATGTTCTTTCTTCTAAACACACTCTGCAAATTTGAATCCAGGGAGCCTTAATAGGCTTGTTCGATCTGATCCTGACTGCTGTGAAATAGTCTCAGTCCTGACACGTCGAAAATATCAAAAAGTCTCTTTGGCTCGTTTCAGGATGAAGGTCACATCCATATTAATTGCCCTTATAGTGAAGCCTTCCTGGAGGCCACCTGTCAGCACATCTGGAGCTCATGTTGCTGCTGCTTCCAACACGGCACCATTTCCATCCCTACTCTGACTTCAAAGACCCATCAAGGTTGATGGTAAGGACCTGGGAAGGGACTCAGCAGAGATTTACTGGCCCAGACTCAGGTCTCTCCTCGAATACTGAAATTCCCTTTTCTCAGTTTCAGGACCTAGCAAAAGAGAGGTCATTTAAATTTGATATTTTCCAAAATGCCCTTTGGACAGATACTTACTGGGAAAAAACATTATTTGATTTCCCAGGTTTCACTCAGGTTTTAGATTAAACATGAATCAAAATGATCTGTTTTACATATCAATGAAATAAACAGCATTACTTCAGGGACCCCACTATACATTTGGGTTCAGTTTGAATGTTGTGACCTTAGTCTTTCACTGAATCACATGGGAATAAAGAAATAATACATATGAGAGTGTTATTGGGTATTATACGCTGCCATCTGGAACCCAAACTCAGATCTGGCAAGATGAAGTATCTTTTGAATTCTCTGAGGGAAATGAATATCTCAGGAGGGAGTCACATCTCCTTAACTTGAGTTTGTGGGGGCCAAAGGAGTTTTCACTGGCGTTCTCTTAGAGGTTTACTTCCTTCCCCAAGTGGCTAACCCTGTTGCATTCTTAATTCTCCTTGATCACTTATTTCAGGCTCACCGTTGATGCATGTGACATGGGGAAGAAGAAACAGTCCTTGAGGAAAAAAGTGTGGGAAAAACAGAGTATTCAAGTAAGGAGATTTTTTTGCTCTAAGATTTCTCACAGTTTTTCATAGGTGAACCTCAAAGACAAGGTGTGATTTGGAGAAATATTTCCTTATTTTATTTTGCTAATTTACCTGTTTTTTGTCGGTTTGTTTCCCAAACTATTTCATAGAACCTGCTTTAGGAAATGCTAACTTAGCCTCTGATATTCAAATAGATTATTTTCATGTGGCTTTCAGTGCCTATTAGCATCCTGCTGGAGATGGCATCACTAAATCTACCACTGCCCAAGACCTGTACTGACTGTTCAGTGGCCAACACTATCTTGGCCAAAATTTTGCCTTTTTGACAGCCTTGCCTAACTCTGGACAAACAGTCTGTGGTCTAAGTGGTCCACTGACTGAGGTCTTCTGCCTATATTATGTTGGGTGAGGACACAGAAAATACAGGACTAGAAGAGAATAGTATGCTGAATGGTGATCAATGCCATGAAGAAAAATAAAGAAAGGTAAGCAGTAAAAAGAATGAGAGATCAGTTACTATTTCATATAAGGAAGCCAGAAATGGCTTCTCTAATTAGGTAATGTTTAAACAGAAACAAATCAGAGGTGCCTAAGTGAATTGCCGGTAACAGGTGGCAGTAGATTGGGTGGGCCTTGAGGTAACTTTGGGTGAAACATTATTATTGTTTTTCAGGACCACCATTAGGATCAATTTGAGAACTGCTAACAGTACAGGTATATGATGATTTCCACAGTTCAAGTTCACTTATCTAGAAAGGTATAAATACCTTTTTCCCTCTTTAAATATATGCCAAATTATTAACAAAATGCTAATTGGTACCATTCTGTCATTCAGTGGAGTTCTAAGTCTAAACCTAAGCAATTCTTTAAAAAAAAAAAAGCATTTCTCTCAATTCCATGTATGCTTTTCTAAGCACTCATAACTCTAACAGAAGTTGAAGTTTGCATGATTTCTTCTACAGGACAGGTTTTTTCTCTGAATCCGAATCACCTTTCTACCTTGCTGAACTGATATATGCATTATTGAAGAAAATTTAATATTACTTTATTTTTCTTCCTAAGAAAACCATAGTCCACATGTCTGTTATTACTATTTTCTCTTATTTTGAACATTCTTATGTTTTAAAGTCATAGTAGTAAAAAAATAACAAGAACAGCTTAGTTTACTTTTCAGGTGCCATTACAATTTTGTATATACCTTTCATCAAAGTAACTTATATAATAAACTCATAATCAATATATTTTTGAACAATTGCTATGTGCTGGTGCTGTCCAGAGTGCTGAGACTACAGAGTACTGTAAACAGTATAGGAACCTTCTTTCAGGGAGTTTACGTTCTAGACTAGACAGACAATAACCAATCACATGAGATACTACTGAATTTCTCTTCTATACGTGAGGAGACTGAGGCAAGTTGAACTTAGGTTTGCCTCATTTTAAAGTCTGAGGTTTTCATACTTATGTCATTTCTGCATCTTAGAAAAGAAAATAGAGGGATGCCTGGGAGGCTCAGTTGGTTAAGCATCCAACTGTTGATTTCAACTCAAGTCGTGATCTCAGGATCCTGAGACAGCCCCACGTAGGGCTCTGCACTGAGTGGAGCCTGCTTAAGATTCTCTTTCTCCCTCTACCTCTCCCTCTGCCCCTCTTCCCGCTCTCTCTCCATCTCTCTCAAATAAATAAAGTTTTTTAAATAAAAAAAATAGAAAAATTCATCAGTAAGATTGGAGGTCGTTAAAGTATTGGCCCCATTTTGTGACTAAAGGCATGATACGAAGTTCTAGAATAAGAATTTCTCACGTTGTAAGTAACTGGTTCTTCAGCTTTAGCTTGGAAAATATCACTTGAGATACTGGTTTAAAATAAAGATGCCTCAGCTCTATCTTCAGACTATAGCATTTTAAATAAGGGTCTCAGGTGATTCTGATGCAGATGACTTATGAGCCAAACTTTGTGAAATATATTTGATAATAGTAAGGTCTGCACATTCTAAGGCAGACAGTCAGTAATTAAGCTAATGGGTCCATCAGACAAGACAGGCATGAACTGGGTCATGGAAGTGCAGAAGCAAAGAGAGCTCATCAGAATGAGTTAGAAACAGAGAAAAGGTAACAACCTTGACCTTGGCCTTTTTTTTCTTTTTTTTTTTAAATCTCAGACAGTGCTAGTTGATTTGTGTCTGTTAGTCTGTGTCTGATGTCCAGTCACTAGGTGCAGGCCCTGTAGATTCCAGTGGGTTTCATCACGCAGTGGAGACTCAGTCTCTGTTCAGCAGAGACACACTCATCAGAAGGCTTGAACAAGCCTCTTCCCAAAACTGGAGAAGAGATCATGACCACACTACTTTTAATATCAATAGCCACAGACTAATTTTAAATGAAGGATAAATCACCTACTTTTGTGATTCAACTCTGAAGGGAGAGATTTTAAAGTATGGCACACTTTGAAGAAGGCGGCATATAGAGAAAGAACAGAAACATTCAATAGGATTTTCAGAAAAAGCATCATAATGATCCTTTCTAATTTATTGGAGATATAGCTCATAAAACTAAATATATTATTTAGTATATTACATTAAACACAGATACCTTTCTTTTTTGCTTATAAAATGTTCTTTGCTGATTTTATTCTAAAGGGAAAAAGTCAAAAGTAGAAAATACTGAAAACAACTTGAAAGACTGTGCTAACGTCTCTTTCATAGGTAAATAGTGACTTATTCATAACTTCCAGGTTTTGTCATAGCAGCCCAGAGCAAATTCTTTGTATAAAATTTGAAATGACATTTAATTACCCTGTTTTTAGGAGGCAACTGAATTTTTAAATTTAAGTAAGTTTCTTTTATTGGCCTTTTGTCTTTGTATAGTTTGAGGGAAATGATTCCTTTTTTTTCTATCTCCTGAGAGGGCATTATCTCTAGAAACTGTTCATTTCAAGATCCTTTGTCATGCTTCTTAAGAGCTCCTTTTAAAGACACCAGGGGAGAATGTTGAAGAAGAATCTTCTGACAATCCAAACGCCCACGGAGGTCACCTTTTCCATTAGCAATGTCTAAGGGTCTGGTCTATCAACAGGTTAATCTAAATGAATGAATCCTCCTAGTGAGTTAATATGGTTTTAACTGGGATTCACTTTTTAAAAACAATGTTGCTGCTTTTAGGGCACCTGGCTGGCTCAGCTGGTTGAGCATGCTGGTCTTGATTTCAGGGTTGTGAGGTGGGGCGCCACATTGGGCCTGGAGCCTACTTAAAATATAGTAATGTTGCTGCTTTGTTGTCTAATAAGTTTAATGATTCAAATTATGAGAATTTCAAATTTTGGCAGGCTGGCCAGTGTTTGGGGGGAACTCCCATTTTGTCATCATGTAATTTACATTTCATTTCACTGTCAGGATTAGGAAGTGGTTCTCAATATGTCAGTGCCCAGCACCCTATTTCGTAAGGGCTTAAGGCCAGTGTTTGGGGGGAACTCCCATTTTGTCATCATGTAATTTACATTTCATTTCACTGTCAGGATTAGGAAGTGGTTCTCAGTATGTCAGTGCCCAGCACCCTATTTCTTAAGGGCTTAACAAAACCTTAAGCAGTACATTTTCAGAGATTTAAAGGGAAAGAAGAAGTTTTAATCATTTCATTTCATCTGTGATTCACCTATCCTTTAAAAAATAATTAAAATATTTTCCAGCCTCTCTGGTGATTAGCATCTTTCTTTCCTACTTTGTCTCTCAATTATGAACTTCTTGGAGATTTTGTCACAGCACTTAGCTCATAGATGCTTAATAGATATTTGCTGAATGAATGGATGGATGAATTAATAGGAAATTTAGTTTGTGATTACACAGAACACATTTCTCAATAGCAGGAAGCAAGGAGGGAGATTCATTCACAGGAAAGACAGACCTCTTGGGACACACAGAAGGCAGGATGAAAGCATGCTGGGTCACCTGTCCCTGCTTTCACCGCATGTGGAGTGGCCTGGTAGAAAAATCCCTGTGTGTGCCATCGTGAGGCCAGAGCTGCAGTTACAGGGCTTCAACTTAGTAACTGGTTGACTTTGGAGAAGGCGCTTTAATTAATTTACTTATGATTCCTCATTTTAAAAATAGGTCTTTGCAAGAAGCTACTTCCATAGATTCAGGTGATCATGAAAAGCACATACCATTCTCCTTGAAACTTTTAGACCTTCTTCCTGAATAGTCAGTTACCCTATATCCTGTGCTCTGGAAGGAGGGTCATGATTTTGTTTTAAAACTTTGCCTTCCTATTTCCTGAGTATCTGTCTAGAAGCCCTGCAATTCACTCAGGCTTAACTTACAAAGTGGCAGATTTCTCCCTTCAGGGCAAACACATCAGCTGCTGTGTTTACAAAAGCAGTGAAGGCATATTCCTCTTTCTCTTTTAAAGTTTATTCATGCCTCCATGTGCTCAAGGAGGCATGACTAAGCTGCATGGCATGAGGAAGTCTCAGGAAGTGGAAGTCTTTTAATAGCTATAGAGCCTAGTTCTAGCAATACAGATTGATTAAAGCGGCACAGCTCTTATAATTTGTTTTGTGCATATAAAGGTACTTTTTACATATAAAAATGGAACCTTCCCTCTATCAGGCAGCATCCAGGCACATTTTCATATTATTTAGCTGCGTAAAGTACTGAACTGAGAATCAGAAGCTGAGGGTTTGGTTTATGTCTCTGACTTGTTTTTCTGACCTTGACTAACACCATGACTGACTATGAGGGGGATAAAAAAAAAAAAAAAGCATAACAAAAACTCTATATGCTTAATAATTACCAAGTGTGTACCATTTTCACCTCCATCATAAAAAGGGGGGCAAGGGGATCTCCACAGTTTGAACTAATTTTACTTCTCTAGCAGCTCTTAACTCTTATTTAAACTTTAAAAGCCGAAAGGGTAATATTATTAAAACATAAATTTGATCATGCTTAAAACATTCTGATAATTCTGGCTCTGCGCTGTCAGTGAGAATAACCCTAACTCCTTACCATGGCCTTCAAAGCCCTGCACAAAAGTTGCTTCAGCCTATCTTTGACATGGACAGAGCAGGGTACCTGAGCTAAATACCTCATCACTGCCACCCCCCCCACTCCCCGCTCTCTCTGATCTACCCTCTGCACTGGTACAGTGCACTCTCTGCCCAGGAAACGCACCCAGCGTTTTCCCTCCATGCTCTCTTTGCTGATGCTGTTTCTTCAACTTAGGATGTCCTTCTTCTCCTTTTTGCTCCCCTTTTCTATGGATGACCGAGGAAAACTCTTCCCTATTTCTTTAACATTTCTCTCCTTACCCAGGAATACATGCTCTTACCCATACATATGCTACCACAATAGTGTGTATATATCTCTATTGCTGTCTTTAACTCATGGTACAGTAACCTTTACCTGCATGTTTCCCCTGCTAGCCTTTGAGATCTCTGAAATCAGGGACTATTTCTTGCTTATTTTTAGTTTTCTTCTGCTTTCTACAGTTCTTGTATGTACTAAGTGACCACTGAATATTTGATGGATGGTGGTGTATTTCTGGTAAAAAAACAAAAACAAAAACAGAAAAACCCAAAACTTTTATGTTGTTTTTATTTATTTTTGACAGAATTGAGACAATGGAACTGATTTGAGATAATCATGAGTCCAACAAAAATTGCAGTTTAGTTAGTGCTTTTCATTTTGAAGTAAACATAGTTTTAATACTAATATCTACCTTTAGTGAATGTTTACTATGTATTGACACTATGTTAACAATCTTAGTATTATTTAACTCAATCCGTTTATTATATCTGAAAGTGAGTATTGTCTCAATTTATAGATAAGGAGACTGAAGCTAAGAGAAGGCAAATTACTTGATAAAGGTATCAGAGCTAATTCATGGCATTGCCTGGATTCAAATTCAAGCTTGTTTGGCTCCAATCTATATGACTTAGAGTCCTTCTGCATTTCTTCTCTATTCTTTACTCCCCACATCCAATCCATTGAGAGGTCTTGTTGATACTACCCCCTTCCATTAAGTTCCATATTCATGTGCTTTTCCCATCCCCATTTTGGCTCTAGCTACCGTCATTTCTTACATGGACTATGGTATTCATTTCCTCCCTGAACTACCTGTGGTTACGCTTGCCCTTTACCCAGTACTTCATTCTTGACCCATTTCTAGAATCTTTTTTTTTTTTTTTTAAACCACACATATTACCACATCATCTTCTGCTTAAAGCCTTCCATGGCTTCCTGTTGAGTTTAGGCTAAAATCCAAGGTGCTTGCTATGGTCTCTATACCAGCCTTCCTCTCAGACTTCATGCCATATTAACCTACATTTACACAGAATTCTCCAGGCACACAGGCCTTTTGCTTGTTTCTCAAATTCTCCAATTTTACTCTTATCTCATTGCATTTGCATTTACTGTGCCCTCTTCTTATAAAATTCTTCTTCCAGATAATTTCATGACTGAATCTTATTAATCATTTAGGTGTCAGAGAGCCTTCTCAGGTCTAATATGAGAAATCCATGGTCTCCGTTACTTTGTCATATTACTATTTTTCCAGCTTCCTGATACTTACTGCTTTTTGAAATCATCTTATTCTGCCTCCCCCCCCCCCATTTCTCCCTGTAAGTAAAATCTCAGGATGGTAGAGACTTCGTTAGTACCCTTCACTACGATCATCCCAAACCTGGTCAAAGTACATACTTCAAAGCATTTCATGCCATTGATAGGTAGAGTTATAGGAAAATGCATGATTAATTCTCACTTGCAGTTTTTAAGCTGAGTATCACTCATCTGATTTGGACTTCTGAAACAGTTTCCTCAAGTCAGTGCTATCTTGGAAAGTAAAGTTGAACAACCTGATCTAAAATTCTGGCTCCACCATTTACTGGGCTTTTGACATTGGGCTCTTTGATTCAATCTCTTCATCAGTACACTTCCTAAAACATAGTAACCCCAATAGTATATACATAGTGATACTAAATGACTGGCCCACTATCTGGCACTCAATACATCAAAGCCATTTTTGTATTTAAATGTCACATGAGGGATTCAGAAAAGAAATACCAGGGGTGCCTGGGTGGCACAGTCGGTTAAGTGTCTAACTCTAGGTTTTGGCTCAGGTTGTGATCTCAGGGTCATGAGATCAAGCCCTGTTTCAGGCTTTGCACTCAGCACAGAGTCTGCTTGAGATTCTCTTTTCCTCTCCCTCTGCCCCTCTGACTCATGCTTTCTCCCTAAAATAAATAAATCTATCAAAATCCTAGAGGAGAACACAGGCAGAAATCTCTTCTATCTTGCCACTGCAACTTCTTGCTAGACACATCTCCAAAGGCAAGGGAAACAAAAGCAAAAATGAACTATTTGGACTTCATCAAGATAAAAACTTCTGCACAGCAAAGGGAACAGTCAACAAAACTAAAAGGGAACCTAAGGAATGGGAGAAGATATTTGCAAATGACATTTCAGATAAAGGGTTAGTATCCAAGATATAAAAAAAAACATCAAATTTAGCACCCCAAAACAAATAATCCAGTTAAGAAATGGGCAGAAGACATGAACAGACATTTCCCCAAAGAATACATACAGATGGCCAACAGACATGAAAAAATGCTCCACATCACTTGGCATCAGGGAAATACAAATCAAAACCACATTGAGATACCACCTCACACCAGAATGGCTAAAATTAACAAGACAGGAAACAACAAATGTTGGTGAGGATGTGCAGAAGGGGGAACCCTCTTACACTGTTGGTGGGAACGCAAGCTGAGATAGCCACTCTGGAAAATGGTATGGAGGTTCCTCAAGAAATTAAAAATAGAGCTACTCTATGAGCCAGCAATTGCACCACCAGGTATTTAGCCCAAGGATACAAATGTATTGATCTGAAGGGGCACCTGCTCCCCAAAGTTTAGAGCGGCAGTGTCCACAATAACCAAACTGTGGAAAGAGCCAAGATGTCCCTCAACAGATGTATGGATAAAGAAGATGTGGTATATACATACAATGGAATACTACTCAGACACCAGAAAAGATGACTACTTACCATTTAAATTGATGTTGGATCTGGAGGGTATAATGCTGAGCAAAATAAGTCAATCAGAGAAAGATAATTATATGGTTTCACTCATATGTGGAATATAACAAACAGCACAGAGGATCATAGGGGAAAGGAGGGAAAACTGAATGGGAAGTCATCAGAGAGGGAGAAAAACCATGAGAGACTCTTAATTATAGGAAATAAATTGAGGGTTGCTGGAGGGGTGGTGGGTGGGGGGATGGGCTAACTGGGTGATGGGCATGTGATGTGATGAGTGCTGGGTGTTACATGCAACTGATGAATTATTGAACTCTACATCTGAAACTAATGATGTACTTATCTGTTGGCTAATTGACTTTAAATAAAACAATTAAAAAAATAAATAAATCTGTAGGGAAAAAAAGGAAAAAATATACCAAAGACTAGACCTAAAAAGATAGCCAAAAAAGGCTCAATGGTGAAGTAGAGGTACAAATTAGGTTGAAAGGATGTCCCTACAGATTGAAATGAGAGATTTTAAGTAGTGAGGACTAATAAGCACACTCATGTGGGAAATAAAAACTTGTTTTCTGTATTAAGGGTAGACAAATTTTTTCCAGATTAGAAGAGTTTATTAGAGTAGTAATAAAAAAGAGCTTTATGTGAAAGATGGGGGAAAAATGTTTTGTGAAACCAGGGAGACTTCCTTCTCATTCCTAATCTACAACTTGGAATTTGCTAATGTGCTTTCTCCATAAAATAGGTAACAATAACTTGAACTTTGAATTTTACTGTATCCATATCATAATAGTTTTCTTCTGGATTCACATGAATAAACAAAGTTGTATTATCATCAGTATGTTAGTAAATAATTTTATTATAAGTATTATTTATGAATTATAAACTATTAAAAGATACCACATATATATGATATGTATTATTTAGGTGCCTCTCTCTCTCTCTCTCTCTATATATATATATAGATATATATATATATATCTATATATACTGTCCAAGTGTAAGAGATTGGTTATAGTTACTAAGGGAACATAAATTTTGAATATGTAAATCCAAGATTGGATATCTTGAATAAATATTCAAATTCATATGCAATTAATTCTTGGTTATCTTGGATATCAGTTCATACAGTATCCATGGCTACTGTTTCACTTTTGGACTCTGGTCAGGTATTGTTAAACATAAGTTATGACTTGTTTGCATTGTAAGAAAAGAATATTAATTAGCATGATCTGTTGTTTTATATATTTAGTTCCTCTTTTTTTCCCTCCCTAAGAAATAGAATAGAAATAATGGTTTTTGTTGTGTGTTTTCTTTTTTTTGATAAAATATTTGATTAAATTTTTGACCATTAGCTTGGGGAGTAGAGAAAGGGAGTAATTAGATTTGAGACTCCCTAGGTGTCAGAAACTAAGGTAGTAGGTACTTTCACATATTATTTTAATTTAGCTTTTAAAGCTCTGATGATGTGAGCATACCCAATACTCAAAACAAACAAACAAAAAACAAAACAAACAAAACATAATGAGTGTATGGATTCAGAGGCAAGGATCCATAGAAGGCTTTCAGGGTTTTTTCCCCCCTCTGAATAATCTCTACCATTTAGACAACGTACCAATTTAAACATTTCCTTAGAAACCCCTATTGCAGAGTGATACTAGTGTGGAAAAAAAAAAGAAAAGAAAAGAAAAAAGAAATTGACCCTGAAACAAGTGGTTATTCCAAAGATATCAGAGACGTGAAAATATCTGGGTTAAAATATACCTAGAAAAAGGATTTTGAGAAGGAGTATGGAGGAATGTAGCCAGAACAGATAGAGGGAGCTACTGATTCTACCTGTGACTTTAGTCAAGTCACTGCATCAGAGGATCAATGATATCTTGATTGAGAATAAAGATTTATTTGGTAGAATAATGGATAATTTGCTGCAAAAAGAACCCATAAACATAATGGGTGCAATGCAATAGACATTTGTTTCTTATTCTAAAAGTTTTGTTCCACAAGGAATTCAGAGATCTGAGTTTCTTCTTATATTCCTTTCTTTGCTCCACCGCCTTCTAGAGAATTTTCCACATCTGCTGGGTTGTAGCTATGCTGATGCCCCATCTGTGCTCCAGACTGTAGGAAAAGGAAAAAATGGGAGTCCAGGGCAAACCACTTCCCTTTAGGCATCTGAGGTATCCGTTGCATTTATTATTTTTTGTTTCATTCCATGGGTGAGAACTTAGTCATTTGACATACTGAGTTGCAAGGGAGACTAGGAATTGTTAAACTGGGTGGCCGTATGTCCCACTGAAACTTAATTATTGTGGAGGAAGGAGCTGATGTATTTAGGGTGACAGTCTGTGGTCTGTCACCAAAAGGTTGATATTTCTTCCATTGATTTATAAATGCAAGTAATTTCTAGCAGGCACCAAGGACCAATGCCTAAATATTTCTTAATGTTTAGGAAGCAAGCCTGCCTCAGGATGCGTCTGGCATATATAGCCAATCTCTACATGAACTTCCTACTCAAAAGTCTCTTTTATTTTAATAAAAATCATGTCACTGAATATAATTTGTTCTCTTCTCCCTCTCTTCATCCAAGGTCATATTATATTATGTGTGACTCCTGGTATATAGTGTGCTCCAGTGGTTCTCTAATATCTGGAGATCCTCCCCAATCTCATCTGACATGTGCCGGCAACTACTCCTTTCCTTGCCCCCAACTGCTTGTACAGTCAATGTACAATTGGCTACTTGCTTTCATTTGACCAGTTGCTTTTGCAGAGCCGGAGTTAGAGACATAAAAGCCATGGGTTCTCTCCTGAAGGACAAAATTGTGTTTTTGACAACAGGTATTAATTATAGTGGAAAACAAATAATCTCAAGCCTTAAATCTGGCTTTATTCCAATTTTGAAATTGCCTACTTATAAT
The DNA here is from genome assembly GCF_017311325.1 of Ursus maritimus. Taxonomy (NCBI): domain Eukaryota; kingdom Metazoa; phylum Chordata; class Mammalia; order Carnivora; family Ursidae; genus Ursus; species Ursus maritimus. The sequence continues at coordinate 43,916,010 of NW_024423564.1, forward strand.
TCTGAGTAATATTGCATAATACTAGTACATAGTGATAGACTTGCTAGTTGAAAATATCTGTGCAGTTTTTCAGTTTTCATAGTCGTTTCATATGTAGCCAACACTAAATTTCAGTGTAAGGAAGTTTTCTTCTAAAAGATAGCTTAAAATAAATGTGACACATGCAATTCAACCATTATAAAAGTAGTGCAATGGAAAATACTCTTCCACTATCCCAGACTCTCAGATGTGCAACATAAAGATAAATAATTTCAGTAGTTTGGTGATTTTCAATAGACCTGTCTCACACATTGATATGCATACCTATCAAGTTTAATAAAATGTAGGAACATATCACTGGCATTATTCTGTGCCTTGCTTCATTTTTTCACTTAATCCCACATATTCTAATACAATTAGATCGAACTAATTTTTACCCTAAGGACTACACTATTATGAATAGATGTACCATCATTTATGTAACTAGTTCCTATTGAAAGGTTTCTAGATTATGTCCAGATATTTACTCTTATGTATAGACCTGCCATTTACAACCCATGCATAAATTTTCCTCTGCATGTGCAAATATACTTGTAGGAGAGATTTTCAGAAGAAAATGTAACATAGTTTCTTTTTATTCTTTCTTTTGTTATTGCTGTTCACTTAGACTTACAAAAAATATAAAGTAATATAAGATATACATATATATAATGTTATATATGCAAATCTACCTATCATCTATGTTTGTATGTATGTATATATATATATGTATGTATGTATGTATCTATCTATCTATCTATCTATCTATCTATCTATCTAGTGTTTATCCCTTTACCTGTCTCCCCTACTTTCTGGACGAAGACAGAGTGCTTCTACCATCTATCACACCCTTTGGTAAACCATGGTTTATGTCTCATTGCTCCCAGGGGGATGGTTTCCTTTTAAAGATTCCTTTTTTTCTTTTTTTAATATTTACCTATTTATTTAAGAGAGGGAGGGAGAGAGAGAGGAGGGGAGGGACAAAGGCAGAGGGAGAGAAAGACTCTCAAGCAGAATCCCTGCTGAGCACAGAGCCCCGATGCAAGGCTCAATCTCACAACCCTGGGATCATGACCTGAGCTGAAACCACGAGTCAGGCATCACTGAACCACCCAGGCGCCCCCTATAGATTCCTTCAAAGAAGTCTCCTATTCCTGAAACATGCAGCTGTTTACATTTTTATCTGCCTATGTCCGGACCTAGCCTCATTTTTCAATTTTAGCTGTGATAGTGGAATTCTCTCCTTGTCATTTTCACTCTCCATAACATGGTTTTCTCTTAAATAAGGGAGTGAGAACAAATTCTTTGTCTTTCTTCAATAAAGCCTCATCTTTGTTTTAATCTAAAGAAATACTTGCAGTCATTCTTAGTTTTTAGCAAGTATACAGATGTTTTACCTTTTTCATATATTTGCTGGTCCCTCCCTTGGAAATATGAAAATGAATCAGATTCTAGAGTAATTTAGTAGATAGCAAATCAGTTTTTAATTCTTCTAATGATTTTCTTTAATTTTTTAAAAGTGAATGTGTCCAATGCGTATGTATATCAAATTGCCATACTGTGCACTTCAAATATCTCATAATTTTATTTGTCAATTATACCTCAGTAAAGCTGGAAAAAAGTAGAACACATCTGTCCAATCCAACCTATTTCTCTGCTTACCAAAGTAAAAAACAAAATAATAGCTTTTGCCTCATGTTCACATGGAATAGACAATTGGATATACTCAGCTCTGGTTCTTCTCTGTCATAATTCTCAGATTTTTAAATAATAAAACCACATTATTTTTATATATTTTAAAGAATCATAACAAGTACTAGAGAATTAGAATCTTCACTTAGCTTTGTTAAATAGCTGTATAAGTGCTAAATTTTCTGAGTATCAAATAATTTTGCCTGCGTTCAGAATTTGTCTTCCCACAGGGATGTTGCTATTGTTGTTACCATTACCTTCATCCTTTTTCTTACCTCTTCCTCAACATCATTATATTTGATATAATTGATTTTATTTCTGTTATTCTTTTTTCTTCCTCTCGAATCTGTCATTCTTAGGTTGGATTTATATTCATTGTTCTTATTTATCACCTTTATTCTTAGAATTGTAGTTTCTTTCTTTCTTGCTTTGGTTTTTCTTCCTCTTTAATTTTAATAGAGATTGTCGTGTTTCCTGATCATCAGTGACCTGATGTTCTCTCTAATCCTGATCTATGTCTTATATGTAAAATGTATATTACATTAAAATACATATACATTGAATCCTGCTATTGCATTGTGAGTGCCTCGAAAGATTTCTTATTTTCTATAATCTTCCTTTGCACCTTTACTTTAATACTATCCTCATCTCTAACTATGCCCTTTTGTAGAAGCTAGTCTTTCTAAGTTCTTCTTTCTCATCCCCCAGGATAATTAACTGGTGTTTTATGAAATTTCACTTTTTTAATAAAATATTGTTTTCAGAAATACACCCTTACATGGAGACTTCCTGATAATGTTCTTTTTATGTCGATTGCTGTGATATTTTTTTTTTCTTCATGGATACCATTTTTCTTTTTTATTCACATTCAAATTGGGACAGATATTTATAGGTGCAGTGTTTGCCTGTGAGGTTTGTGATGCCTCCATCATTGTCCCCTTGCATCTCCTACCTCCTCACACTCAAATTCAAGAATAAAAGCTAGTTGATTATGTCTACATAATCTCTGCAGTCTCTGCAAATCATGATTTGTGAACCCTCAGATATGTTTTAAGGTCTGGGCTGAGTAATCTCTCTTTCATGTTCTCTGTCTCATCTACAAAGTATACTGAAAGGATGACTACAGTCTCCTATATGCAAAGCTCCCAACACCCACCTTGATTTCATAAAACACTTCTTTACACAGCATCCTCAAACACAACACAGCCCTACCTCATCGTTCTAAATAATGATTTTATATCTAATGGCAATTATACTTTCTGCATGGAAGGAGGAAGAGAGCTGCAGATGAAGGACAGGAAGAGTTGACAGAACTCTTTGGCAGCGTTGGGATGTTGTCTTGGGGAATGACTGACTTTTATCTGGTCAGAATAGCTCCATGCCCTGGAATTAAATGCATTAATTGGATAGTGATAGTATACTACATTGTCTGATGTTCTCTCTCCTCTTCTCATTTGTAGATAGTAGGCTATGTTTTATAGTCCAAAGTGTGTTTTTTAGTTTATTCCTGTTGGTTATATAAATAGTAGGTATTTTTGCAGAAATGTGTCATGTGGCTTTTTTTTTTTTTTTAAATCATTGTTTTCACAATTGGTGGCTATTTATTTATTTACTTATTTATTTATTTTTACTATCACAGCTAGGGTGACCAGCTTGGCTCAACTCACTAGGAACTTTCCTGATTTTAGCATGCATCCCAGGAACTGCGTCACTCTGGCAAACTGGAACACTGGTCACCTTAAAATTTGCAGCTTCTTAATGTTCCTAAATTTAGTTTTGGTCATTTTATTCCACTGCTTTAAAACTTCCTAAGGTTCCTTATTTTCTTCCAGTAAAAGTGTTTCCTTCCACTAAACCACTCTATCATGATTTGGTGTCCTTTCTGCATTTATTCATGCTGCTCTCTCTAATTACCATCTTTTTTTCTGGCTAATGACATATTTTAGCATTTTATGCTTTTCCAAACATGCCGATTTTTAAAATATTTTCAAAAATCTTTGCATTATTTGTTCATATCATTGTCTTATGCTTTGAAAAATGCCCATATCTGTGGTTGTAGTTTTTATTCTGAATTTCCTATTTTGTCCTGTTTTTCTTAATTAGTTTTACTAGAAGCTTCTTTTTTATTAATCTTTTTTGAGTACACATTTTTTATTATTTTAGATATTTAAAATGCTCTCTTCTTCCAATTCATATTTATTTGTTGTATTTTTCATTCCTTCACTTTCCTTCCTTTCGTGTTTGTTTGTCTTAAGTGTTTCTTCTAAAAACAACATATGGCCAGATCTTGTTTTTTCTTGAATTCAACTTGAGATCATGCATCTTTAAATCATCAAGGTTGATCTACACAGAATTGTAATTAATGATGTTAGGACTTTCCCTTGTATTTTATTTTAATTTTTAATTTATCATGCCTTATTTTCCTGTTGAAAATTTCCCATTTGAAATATCAATTATATGAATCATATTTTCTTCTTTCAGTTTCTTGTATTATTGATTTTCTGCTCTTCTCTTATATAATATTAGCCATCGCTGGGTAAAGCACCAAAGAGTGTATGGGATTGTACTCCTCTGGTTGACTTGATGCATAGGAAGAATATCTTTTTCTATTCCAAGAATACTTTTACTACTGCTATTTGAGGCTAGCCCACTCACTATTCTAGAATAAACTCCCTCACCCACACCCCAGAAGAACCCTGTTCAGTTTTTCAAAATTTCAGGTATTGTACTCATACAGGGGGAATCCCCTTATGTCCCAGCTACTGGAACTACATGGTTTGGTCCCTGAGTAATGGACAGAAACTAGCCAACTGTTCTGCACCTATTGGTATTTTATGACCACTCTTCTCAATCTACCCATGTACCTGCTCTGGTTTGCCTGCTTCCTCTTGCTGTTATTATGGTATTCCTATTATCAGGTAGGGTGGACATCTATTGTGTTGCGGGGTTAGGGAGAGCTGCCAGTGCTTCTGATTCATGGTTGTGACCTTTTATGTAGCTATTCAGCAATGTTCCCCAATACCACTACAATTTGGAGAGCTCTAATCTGAAAAAAATAAGCTGAATGCTCACTCTTAATGGCAAAGATGCTTTTCACCTTTGGCCCATTTAAGAGGCCTTCCAAATTATATCCCCAGGCCTTGGACAACAGACGGCTAAGAGAAGGAAAGTAAAAGAGGTGCTTAAAATTCTCAACTCCAAGTTAATTTTCTTTGGTCCTTTTCTATGCCTGGTTGTATACCTGCTAAGGTTCTTTCTTGAGCTTCCTAAACTTTAAAAGCTTGGATTTCCAGTTTTTATGTTCATATCTGGGTATGAATCTGCATTAACTAAACTTGCTATATCATTTTTTAACTCAGTGATTTGTTATGAAGGCAGATGTTTGTAGCTAATACTCAGTGCATCATTTTCCTTTGATAATGCCAAAAAAATCTCAGATAGTGTCCCATTTAGCTATCTCTTTCTGGTTCTGCCTTCCCCATCTGACCTGGGATAGGGTTTCCTGTCTGCTCCATATATCCTGTGCTTATCTCAGTGTTAGTGTGTAAAACACTATGAATGCTTCTGTCTCTTCTAATGGGCAGCATGCTCCTTGATGGAGCAAAAGAGTATCTCTCAGGTACATGCATACCATCTAGCAAATTTCCCAGCACAGAGTTTGCGAAATGATTTCCCTGCCAAATGTGTCCAGGAAGGTAAATGGCAATTTATCCCAGGACAAATAGATGTCTACCATTTTATGAAAAGTCCTGAAATGGAGAATTTATTTTTTTTCACACTATGGTTTTGAAAACTGGAAAATATTTTCTTAATTTTCACATCTGCTCAAGTAAGCAACACAGCGTATACTTACTTATCATTGCTCCTAATGGCTTATCTGAGAATCATGCTGCTAAGAATGGGAAAAGCGGTTAATATCTGTTCCCCACAGGGATAAACCAAGCCTAGTTAGAAGAAACGGGACAAAAGTAAACAGATTTAACAGATACTCTTCCTCACAGAAAAATTGAAAGTAAACTTTATTGAAATCAACTCTTGTTGTTAAAACTAGACAAGAATTACTATGTACGAAGATGAGGAGTAGAAAGTTATAAGAAGGGATGAAAAACATGCAATGTTCAGAGATGTATTTACTCACCTCAGTCTAATTTGCCAAGGAAGGGGAGGAAATGGGAGTTTTAGAACTGCAAACTTCAACTTAGCAATTCTCAAAGTGAATTTTGACTAAATATGTTCTGAGAGTAGAACAAATTTATTTTTCCAAGTACATTTCCAAGTGTAACAGATCCCTCCCTTATCCAGTTTCAGAAGATCCAAGGAAAATAAAACTCTTAGAAAGCCTAATCTAATGGCTGTAACATAAGCTTGTATGTAGTTCAGAAAATTGTATAAAATCAGTAGTGTCCTAAAATCAGTTCTGACTCCACTGGAACATTGATACTAGCTAACACTAAAACAGTTTACAGTTGCTTCCACCCCTATCACATTGTCTCAACCAGTATTTGGTGCATATTGTTTGACAATGGCAATAACGATAACTAACATGGCTGGAGAGTCCATTTTTCAGAGGCTAATTGATCACTTTCAAATCTATAAATACTGCAGCCACTTTATTCTACCATAAAATAAGTAAGTTAGCCAGCTGTAGCTTCAGTTGTTGAACTCATGATTTGATTTCATTTGAATGAAATAATTTTGACATTTTCAGGAGAAAGAAAAAATATAAATGGAAACGATATCTAGCCCACAGTAGCAATGTATGTTAATAGAGATGATTCTACAATTCATACTTCCCACTTCACAGCATCCATGCTTTAACAAAGCCCATCTAAAATGCTTATTGAAAATGTAAAGTGGCAGACTTATGTTTTTCTATATCCTATTGCCACCCAAAATTTTGTTCTCTTTATTTTACCCTCTTTGTTCATATTTGTAAGTGATTAATTTTGCATGTTTTACATTTTGTATTTGGTTTATCTATTTACCTTGTATTTATTTTGCATGTATGATGGCATAAGTCTATAGAATAATGCAGCTGATATTGAATTTTATATTGCTATTGGGCATATACTGAATAAGAAGTTTATCTGATCTCTAACTTAATCACAGAAAAATATTGCTAAAGGGAAAGTTTGCTTCACAACAATAAGACCTATGCCTTTGTAAAATGTGTTTAACTTTAAACCCATTATATAGCATTAATATATAATTTTCATATTTTCTGCCACAGTTAGATGAGATTTATTGTGTATAGCTATTGAATTTAAGCAAAAGTAATTATGTAAGTAAAGAGGTCTTTACATGATGTGATTTAAGCACATCTAGGTAAGTTATCAATGTCTTGATAATGTTATAGATACACAGCAAATAAAGCAAATATTTTAGAGGAATACACTTTTATGCTATTTAAAAGTTGAGCTACAGCAATGAAACAATGTGTTATGTGTTAGTTCTAGCACCTGAAGTGGTAGTTAGTTTAGATGGAAGAAGATGAAAACCTATATGTTAAAAACTTACAAAACAGCTTCCTGCAACATTCCATAAATCTATGGCTATATTCATCTTCCTTTGTGCTTCATCTAGGCCTGTAAAAGAGACATATCACTTTCCCGTTATAGTGCCATATTTGAAATGCTCCATTTATATTTTTAATGCCTTTCATATCTATTTCCTTATATAGTTTAATAGCACACTTAGGCTTTCTAGGCCAGGAAAAAGAAGTAACTAAAGACAGTAGAGTGCACTGCAGCTGACTGCATGTCTGTATTTGGAAGAGGCCAGTTAACACAGAAAACAATAGGTCTATAGGAAAAGACCTACCAGTGTAGTATATTCTTTTCCTTATTTCAATTGTGCTTGCGATGATACTGATCCTAGTAATTGAGCTAAATAGATCTACCCCAAACCAATTTCAAAATAAGTGATTAACTTTATTTTCCTTTCCGAGATCACTTCTTTCTTGCCCATCTTTTACATAAACAGTTGCCATGGCACACTTTAATAGTGCCTGCTTTAAATAGCCAGAAAATCTGGGATCTTGTCTTACTCATCTTTCTACATTTTCACCACTTAGCTGGAGCTCCAGCATAGTAATGTACCAAAAAGTGCTATGCATTCACCTTTGCACATATATTACCTCCTCAGAAGACAAGGAGATGTTGCATGTTGTAACAGTTCTACCGCATTTTTTACATTCTCTGAAATACTAACCAAGAAGGAATTTATTGAGAAGAAAAAAATACCAAAGCATTGCTTTATAATCAGAGTGAGGAAAATGCCCCAAATCCATATCTTTATCTTGATGAGATAACATAGACTATTGTCTAATTGATCTCTACTCCAGGCGCTGTTTCTTAAAGAAGAGTCTGTTGGATACTGGTGGTCTCAGGTGATCTGTTTAATGGCTGATAGGCATTTTAGTGGTTTCAGAGAAAAATAAATTTTCATGGATACATATGATATGTAAATTTAATTATAATTTTACATACATTACCATTATGTTATTAATAATCATAAAATCTGTAAAGGTTGGTGCTGTTTTACAAGAATCTTTCACCTAGTATTCAGTTGATCGAGCACAAAAATTCTTAGTGAACATTATTTCGTGATTTGTGTTTTGGCATTTTCATTTATTTAATTTCCATTTTATGATGATATTATATATTATATTACATTGCCATGGCATATAGACCCTATGATGATCCCCAGTGATTCTTATGTTTTAGTGGGCATGCCACTGTGTAATCACTTCCCTTGGGAGAGGATGAGACCTATGACTTGAGTCTAACTAACAGAACATGGCAAAGTGATAGGATGTCACTTTCCTGATTAAGTGACCTTATATAAAACACTATCATCAATAAACTGGAGATTAAATTCTGCTTACAGACCTGATGGAACAACCATGGGGAGAAGCCTGTATGGCAAGGTACTTTGGGAAGCCTCTGGGGACTGTGGGTGAGCTTCAGAAACAAAAGGCAATTTCTTTCTTTCTTTTTTTTTTAAATAATTTCTATTTTGTTATATTAGTCACCATACAGTTCCTCCCCAGTTTTTGATGCAATGTTCAATGATTCATTATTTGCATATAACACCCAGTGCACCATGCAATATGTGCCCTCCTCAATACCCATCACTGGCCCATCCCATTCCCCCACCCGCATCCCCTCTGAAGCCCTCAGTTTGTTTCCCAGAGTCCACAGTCTCCCATGGTTCATTCCCTCTTCTGTTTACCTCCCCCCCTTCATTCTTCCCTTCCTTCTCCTACCGATCTTCCTATTTCTTATGTTCCATAAATGAGTGAAACCATATGATAATTGTCTTTCTCTGCTTCACTTATTTCACTTAGCATAATCTCCTCCAGTCCCGTCCATGTTGCTGCAAATGTTGGGTAATTGTTCTTTCTGCTGGCTGAGTAATATTCCATTGTATATATGGACCACAGCTTCTTAATCCAGTCATCTGTTGAAGGGCATCTCAGCTCCTTCCACAATTTAGCTATTGTGGACAATGCTGCTATGAACATTGGGATGCATATGGCCCTTCTCTTCACTACGTCTGTATCTTTGGGGTAAATACCCAGTAGTGCAATGGCTGGATCATAGGGTAGCTCAATTTTTAACTTTTTAAGGGACCTCCACACTGTTTTCCAAAGTGGTTGTACCAACTTGCATTCCCACCAACAATGTAGGAGGGATCCCCTTTCTCCACATCCTCTCCAACATTTGTTGTTTCTTGCCTTGTCAATTTTTGCCATTCTAACTGGCGTAAGGTGGTATCTCAAGGTGGTTTTGATTTGAATTTCCCTGACGGCTAATGATTTTGAACATTTTTTCATGTGTCTGTTAGCCATTTATATGTCTTCATTGGAAAAGTGTCTGTTCTTATCTTCTGCCCATTTTTTTGATTTGATTATTTGTTTCACGTGTATTGAGTTTGAGAAGTTCTTTGTAGATCTTGGATATTGGTCTTTTCTCTGTAGTGTCATTTGCAAATATATTCTCCCATTCTGTGGGCTGCCTCTTAGTTTTTTTGACCATTTCCTTGGCTGTGCAGAAGATTTTTATCCTGATGAAGTCCCACAAGTTCATTTTTTCTTTTGTTTCTCTTGCCTTTGGAGATGTGTCAAGAAAAAAGTTTCTGTGGCTGATGTCAAAGAAGTTGCAGCCTATGTTCTCCTCTAGGATTTTGATGGATTCCTGTCTCACATCGAGGTCCTTCAACCATTTGGAATTTATCTTTGTTTATGGTGTGAGAGAGTGGTCAAAAAGACAGCATGGTACTGGCACAAAAACAGACACATAGACCAATGGAACAGAATAGAGAACCCAGAAATGGACCTTGGCTCTTTGGGCAACTAATCTTTGACAAAGCAGGAAAAAACATCCAGTGGAAAAAAGACAGTCTCTTCAATAAATGGTGCCGGGAAAATTGGACACCTATATGCAAAAGAATGAAACTTGACCACTCTCTCACACCATACACAAAGGCAATTTCTAGACTATGGAAACCTAGAGCCCTGAGTCATAGAGTAACAAGAAAACAAATTGTGTCAACAACCTGAGTGAGCAGTGGAAATGGATTATTTCCCAGTCACACTTCCAGATGAGAGTGCAGCCCAGCTAATACTTTGATTGAAATTTTTTGGAATCCTGAACAGAGGACTTGGTCAAGTCATGTCTAGACTCCTGACCTATGGAAATTGTGAAATAGGGAGTGTGCCTTTTTTAAAGTCCTTGAAGTAGTCATTATTTGTTACACAGCAATAGAAAACTAATAAAATCACTAATTCACAATGATGTTATCTATGGCTTAAAAATGGCTCACTGAAGAAGTGAAAATAGCAACTTAATACCAGAACTCAGATTGAAGTTGTAATCATAGTGAACAGGGCTGCATTATGGATATATATAGTGGAAATTTTCTGTGAATTGAATCTGAAAAGTGAATCTGAAAGTTTAATGCATGTGTACAAAAAGCAGAGAAATTTCTGTATGTGATTTCATTGAAACAGTGATTAGTTTGTTACAAAGTTTATTTTCTCTTATACAACATTTCCCCCAAATAGTACTACATCATCACAGATTATCAGGTATTTTCAAATTAAAGATTGTAATCTTTGGTAACTAATCAAATTCTTTTATTTTTCCCAAGCTACAAATGAATATTTTCTAGTTAAAGGAAGAATTTTGTCAGTAAATTCAGAAGAAATACTAAGTATAGAAGAATCAGTCAAAGTTACACTCCACGTATAGCGTTAATAGACATGACATAAACTGCTGCCAAGAGTCTTAGAAAACCAAATAATATGCTCAGAAAGAAAACAGAATTAGCAGTTGGCAGAATTCCTCTCTCAAATGGCATTCTTTGTCATTACACACTATCAGTGGCATATAATATAGAAGAAAAATTAATAGCCCATATGTGTCTTAATAGATATGTCAATTTAGAGTTGTCTAAAACAACTAATATCAAAGTATGAATCATCCCTGGGCATATGTTTGGAATCTATGTAAGAACCAATGACTTACTTTTTAACTCTTTATTTTGAAATAATTTTAGGTTTATAGAAGTTTTACAAAGATTGCACAGAGGGTTCCTATATTTCGCAGCTTCCCTCTCATATAACTATGATAAATTAATCAAAATTGGAAAATAATGTCAGAAAACATTAACTGAATTATGTACTTTATTAAGATTCAGTAGTTTTCCCTCTCATGTCCTTTTTATTTCCCAGTGTACACCCCGGTCTACCATGTTTCATTTAATCATCACTTTGCCTTTAGCTTCCTTCAATCTGTGAAATTTTCTGTCCTTACTTGTTCTTCATAACATTGCTAATTTTTAAAAACTATTCAAGTGTTTTGTGGAAGGCCCCTCAATTTGGGTTTGTTTGATGTTTTCTTATAATTAAACTGAGATAAGGATTTGAGGGAAGATGAATACAGAAGGGAAATGCCCTTCTCATCTCATCAGTATATAATAGCAATATGGCTTATTTGCTGGTCATTTTAACCTTGGTGACATAGTTAAGGTGATGTCTGCTAGATTTCTCTTCCGTAAAGTTACTATTTTTTCCTTTCCATATTCTGTTTGTTATGAGCAAACTACTCATTCTATCCCACATTCAAGGAAAGGGGAATTAAGCTCCACCTCCTGGAGCGAAAAACATCAAAGACTAAGTTAAACAACCATAGTAATTAAGAAATATTTGCAGGAAGATACTTTGAGGTTATGGAGCTATTTTATTTTTCCTCAAAGTTTGCCTGCTAATTATATCAGTCAGCAGTGGACCTTCCCTGCAGCAATTATTACTGTGGTATTTTAATGGTGATCTTCTATTTCCTTCATTTTTTATTTGGAATCCATGAATTATTTGGAATTCATCTATAAGAAAGATTTGTCCCTTTTTCCTCTATTTATTTTTTAATCATTTGTTTATATGAATATATACTCACGGATATTTATCTTATTCTTTGAATTATAATCCAATAATATAATGATTTATTTTACTGACCAAATATTCCCGATTTGAACACTGGGAGACTTTTCAGGTTGGTTGCTGTATCCTTTTGAAATGTACTCAGTCTTTTATTTGTTTTCAGCACTTTCTTCTTCTTGGCACTACAAGATGCTAGGTTCATCTTATATTTTCCCAATTACAGTTCTAGAGTCAGCTGTTGCTCAAAAGAGCACTGATCCTTTCATTGGAGATTGGAATTTAGAATCCAATATCTTGGTACAAAATGTACTCATTTCACTTGGGTTGTAGGCGCTCTCCATAGACAAACTAAGAAACATGTATATGTATTCTAACCTATGTGTCCAAACATATCTATAATTGTATGTCTATTTATCTGATATATAATAAGATAAATATGAGTTAATGATGATAGTGGCCACTCTAAGCCATTACCACAGGGTTCATTCATGCCTTCCACCTCGTTTGTAAATGTATTTATATAACTTATTTTTCTGACAGTGAGAAACTTAGTTCTCGTTACCTTTAATTTATGTACCTATTTATTCAACCTACCATACATGTACATCAATTTCAGAATTGCTCAATGAACCCCTATGAGTTTCAAATTTATAAACTAGAGTATAATGTTATTATACAGTTTTGCTTAGTCTTCAGACTTTATCTAGTCAAAGCACTGTTTTTGAAATTTACCTAGGTCACCTCCTCCCCCCTCACCTTCATTCAACCTATGGATCCATTTGTAATGGAATTAGATTCCCTTGTCACAGTTTACATTCCATACTGTGGTTGAGATTCTGTTTGATTTTCCTTATAGTTTGCATAAAGTTCATACTTTGTATTGTACTGTTCTATTTTGGCTGTGAAAATGCATAGAGTCATGTATCCAGCATTGAGGTATCATAAAGAGCAGTTCCAGCATCTAAAAATTCTCTGATGTGGACTCCTTTACCCAGCCACACACACTTGTGAATCTCTGACAATCAATGACCAGTCTTCTATCACTATTGTTTTGCTATTTCCAGGATGCTGTATAAAAGGAATGATACAAAATGTAGCCTTGGAGTTTGGCTTCTTTCAAATAGCAAAATACATTTAAGGTTAATTTATGTTGTTGCGTGAACCAATAGAGAATTTTTCTTAGATCTGAGTAGTAATCCATTTTATGAATGTATAACAGTTGATTTATTCATTCACCTGTTGAAAGATATCTTGTTATTCCCAGGCTTTGGCCATTAACGATAAAACTGCTATAAACATTCACATGCAGGTTTTGTATGAACAGAAAATTTCAGTTTTCTTGGGTACATATCTAGGAGTGGGATGCCTGGACTGTTTTGTAAGTATATGATTAATATTTTAAGAAACTGAACCTGTTTCCAAAGTACCTATACCATTTTGCATTCCCAACAGCAATGAATGAGAGTTCCTGATGCTCTGTACTGCATTTTTCCCAGCATTTCATATTGATAGTTTTATTCTTTTTTTAAAAGTTATTCTAAAGATATGCTGTGTTATATCATTTTGGTTTTACTTTCCATTTCTCTAATGACCAATAATGTTGGGCATTTTTGCACAGGCTTATTTTCCATTTGCATATCTTTTGGAAGAGCGTTCATTTAGATCTATTGCCTATTTTTTCCAGTAATTTTTTATATTGAATATGTGTGCATGTATGTATGTCTGTATTGTATAAGTCCTTTATAAGTGATTGGTAAATATAATACTCCAGTCTGTGAGTTGCATTTTTATTCTTACCAGTTTATTTTGCAGAGCAAAAGTTTTAATTTAGTGAAGCCCAATCTATTAATTGTTTTATGGATTGTGCTTTTGCTGTCATATCAAAAAACTAATCACCAAATCCAATGCCATGCAGATTTTCTCCTATGTTCTCTTCTAGAAATTGTTTAGTTTTACATTTTACATTGGGGGCTAATGATCTATTTTAAGTTAACATTTGTATAAGGTGTGAAGCATATACTGAGGTTCATTATTTTGTATATGAACATTTAGTTGGCTTACATCATTTATTGAAAAGATTATCCTTTCTCCATCAAATTGCTTTTGCACCTCAGTTAAAAATTCGTTGCCTTTTTTTCTTTTCTTTTCTTTACTTATTTTTACTTAAAATGACCTTATTTTTCAGAGCAGTTTTCCTATATTTACAATATTGAGAGGAATGTACAGAGATTTCCCACATACCTCATATGGGCATAGTGAGATAATAGGATAGCCTCCCCATTATTAACATCACTCACCAGATTGGTACATTTTGTTAAAAACAAAGGATGAACTTACATTGACACATCATAATCACTCAAAGTTCAGAGTTTACCTTAGGGCCCACTCTTGGCCTTGTGAATTCTGTAGGTGTGGGTAAATGTTTAATGACATATATTATAATATTGTATAGAGTATTTTTATTTTCCTAAAAAAACCTGTTTTCTGCCTATTCATTTCCTCCTGCCTCAACTGGTAACTACCAATCTTTTTATTTTTTTTAATTTTTTCCATAGTTTTCCCTTTTCCAGAATGTCATAGACCTGGACTCATACATTATAGAGCCTTTTAAGATTAGCTTCTTTCACTTAATAGTATGTATTTATGTTTCCTCCACATATTTTCATGGCTTGATATCTCATTTCTTTTTGGTACTGGAAATATTTCGTTGTCTAGCTGTATCACAGTTTATGCATTCATTCAGTTTCAGAAGGACACTTTGGTTGCTTCCACATTTTGACATTATGAAGAAGCTGCTATAAATGTCCATATGCAGACATAGTTTTCAATTTCTTTGATTAAATACCAAAGAGTACAAATGTTGGATGGTGTGGTAGTGTGGTAGTGTGTCTAGTTTTGTAAGATACAACCAAACTGTATTACAAAGTAGCTGTGCCGTTTTGCATTCTGACCAGCAGTGTATGAGAGTTCCTGTTCCTCCACATCCTTGTCAACATTTGGTGTTGTCAGTCCTCCTGATTTTGGCCATTCTAGTAGGTATGTAGAAGTATCTCATTGGTTTATTTATTTATTTATTTTAAAGACTTATTTATTTTAGAAAGAGAGAAAGAGAGAGAACGCAAGCACAGGGGGAGGGTTGGAAGGAGAGGCGGAGAAAATCTTAAGCAGGCTCTATGCTAAGCATGGAGCCCAACCTGGGGCTTGATCCCAGAACCCTGAGATCATGACCTGAGCTGAAACCAAGAGTCGGATGCTTAACCGACTGAGCCACCAAGGTACTCCTCGTTGTTGTTTTAATTTGCATTTCCCTGATGACTTATGATGTGGACCATGTTTTCATATTCTTATTTGCCATATGTATTTCTTTTTTGGTTAGGTGTATGTCAAGGTTATTAGACCATTATTAAGACCATTTTTTTAATAAAGTTGTTTTAAAGTTGTTTTAGGAGTTCTTTGTATATTTTGGACAATAGCTCTCTAACAGATGTGTCTTTTGCAAATGTTTTCTCCTAGTCTGTGGCTTGTCTTCTATTTTTTATATTATCTTTTGCAGACCAGAAGTTTTAATTTTAATGAAGTCCAGCTTATCAATTTTTTCCTTCACGAAACATGTCTTTCATGTTGTACCAAAAAGTCATCAGTATACTAGAGGTCATCTGTTTTCTCTGATATTATAGTCTATAAATTTTAAGTTTTGTATGTTACATTTATATTTGTGATCCATTTTGAGTTAATTTTTGTGAAGAATGTAAGGTCTCTAAGTGCATTTTTTTTTTTAACAGGTAGACGTCCAGGTATTTCAGTACCATTTGTTAAAGAGACTATTTTATTTCATTGTAGTGCCTTCGCTCCTCTGTCAAAGATCAGTTGACTATATATTTATGTCTGTCTATTCCTGGTCTCTCTATTTTGTTCCATTGATGTATTTGTCTGTTCTTTTGACAGTACCACAGTTTCTTGATAACTGTAGCTTTTTAGTAATTCTTGAGGTTGGCTAGTGTCAGTCTTAAAACTTTGTTCTTCTCCTTCAGTACTTTGTTGGTTATTCTGTGTCTGTTGCCTCCCAATATAAACTTTAAAATTCATTTGTTTATATCCGTAAAATAGCTTTGTTCTACTTTGTCTTCCAATCTTTTTCTGCCTTTATGGTTTTGAGCATTGTACATGATTCCAGTTTTTTCTTATTTCTTAGCATATTAGCTATACTTTTTTAGTGGTTGCCCTAGAGTCTACAGTATATATTTACAACTAATCTAAGTCCACTTTCAGATAACAATATGCCACTTCTTGGGTAGTGCGAGTATCTTATAATAACGAAGTAATGCTGATTCCTTCCAGATTTCTCTCTTATCATTGCTGCTATTCATTTCACATTTGTATAAGCATATGTATATATGTGGAATATATATTAAGTGTACATAAGTGGTACATTGTCGCTATTATAATTTTGAATAAACTGATGTCCGTGAGGTCAATTGAGAATAAGAAAAGTTTTATTTTACCTTCACTATTCCTTCTTTGATACTTTTCCTTTCTTTATGTGGATCCAACTTCTGACCTGTATTACTTTTTCTTCCCCTCCAAGGGACTTCTTTTAACATTTCTGGCAAGACAGCTCTATTAAAAATTCCCTCAATTTTTATCTGAGGAAGTTTTTATTTCTCCTTTACTTTTTTTTTTTTTTTAAGATCTTATTTATTTATTTGACAGAGAGAGACAGCCAGCGAGAGAGGGAACACAAGCAGGGGGAGTGGGAGAGGAAGAGGCAGGCTCCTAGCGGAAGAGCCTGATGTGGGGCTCGATCCCAGGACCCCGGGATCACACCCTGAGCCGAAGGCAGATGCTTAATGACTGCGCCACCCAGACGCCCCTATTTCTCCTTTACTTTTAAAGGAGAATTTTTCAGGGGAAAAATTTCTAATTTTGTGTATTTTTTCTCAACATTTTAAATCCATTATTTTCTTGCTCCCATGCTTCTCTGGATAAATCATATGAAGTTCTTGTCTTTATGCTTTATAAGTAAGACATTTTTTCATTCTGGTTTCTTTCAGTATTTTTTCTTTATTTCACTTCATTTTATTTTATTTTTTTTGTAATTTTAAAAATATTATGTCTATATGTAGTTTTTAAATTTTTTTTGCTGTTTATTCTGCTTGCTGTTCTTTTTTATTGAAGTATAATTGGCATATAATACCCTATTAGTTTCAGGTATACATCATACTGAGTTGATATTTTTATACATTTTAAAATGATCCCCATGAAAAGTCTGGTTACCATCTGTCACCATATAAGGTTATTATAGTATTATTAACTGTATTTCCTGTGTTGTACATTATTTACATCCCAATGACATTATTTTATAACTGGAAGTTTGTACCTCTTAACCTCTTATTTGCTGTTCTCTGAGCTTCCCGAGTCTGTGGTTTGGTGTCTGACATTAATTTGTGGAAATTATCAGTCATTATCTTTTGAGATATTTATTATGTTCCTTTCTCTTTTTCTGCTCTTTCTGATATTCTTGTTATGTGTATGTTACATCTTTTGTAATTTTCCCACAGTCCTTGGATATTCTGTCATGGTTTTTTTAGTCATTGTTCTCTTTGCTTTTCAGTGTCAGTGATTCTACTGATATATCCTCAAGCTCAGAGATTCTTTCCTCAGCTGTGTCTAGTCTACTAATAATCCCATCAAAGCCTTTCTTCCTTTCTATTAGTTTTTTTTTTTTTTAATCTGGCATTTCTTTTGGGTTCTTTCTTAGAATTTATATCTCTCTGCTTACATTGCCCATTTATTCTTGCTTAATGTCTACTTATCCATTAGAGCCCTTAGCATATTAGTCATTGATATTTTAAATTCCCAGTTTGGTAATTCCAACATCCCTGCCATGTCTGGTGTGATGCTCTATCTGTCTCTTCAAATCAGGTTGGGTTGTTGTTGTTGTTGTTGTTCTTTTTTGTTTTGTTTTGTTTTTCTTGCCTTTGGTATGCATTGTAATCTTTCTTGATAGCCAGGCATGATGTAACAGGTAAAAGGAACTGCTGTAAGTAGGCCTTTAGCAATATGGTGGTGATGGTTGGGGAGGGAAGAGTTCTGTGATCCTAAAAGATCTCAGTCTTTTAGTGAGTCTATGCTTCTGGACTGTAAACTTCATAAGTGTTTATCAGTTTTTTCAACCCCTTTTAGTGGGACAGAATGACTAGAGTAGGTTGGAGTTGGGCTCAGGTCACTTAGGCTCTGACAATACCCCAACAGATTAGGGTTTGCTTAACTAGTTTCCCCTGAGGGCAGGCCTTGTTAAGAGCACAGTGCTCTGTGCTCAAAATTGTTCCTTTCCTTCCAACCCGGCAGAAGACTGAGGAGATTTTCTTCAAATATTTATTGTGTTGGGGTGCCTGGGTAGCACAGTTGTTAAGCGTCTGCCTTCAGCTCAGAGCGTGATCCCGGAGTTCCGGGATCGAGTCCCACATTGGGCTCCTCGGCTGGGAGCCTGCTTCTTCCTCTCCCTCTCCCCTGCTGTGTTCCCTCTCTCGCTGGCTGTCTTTCTGTCACATAAATAAATAAAATCTTTAAAAAATATATATATTTACTGTGTTAACCAGGTTGAGCTCCTGGAGATAAATCTCATAATATTGGTGGGGCTTCCCACAATTGAGTGTTTTTGGCGTTTTAAACTCTCAACATTGTCCACACTGAGTTTCCAGCAATTCATCAATTACAGTTCAGGTTTTCCTACTCCAGCACTGGTTTCTGTGATGGTTTCAGCTAATGAGTGTTCCGGTAAGCTGTGACTCCCTGTATTCTCCTGTCTGTCTCAACAACCGTGGGGACAATTTGCTAGTGTTCTCCCCTGTCCTATAGATCTAAGAATCATTGATTTTTTGGTCTGTTTAGCTTTGTACTTTGTACATGGAATGGTGACTTCCAAGCTTCTTATATGCACAACTGAAAATTAAAAGTTCTGTGTTTTTGTGAGACTATTTCTGGGATTCTATTCTATTGATCTATGTCTCTATACTTTCACCGAGACCATATATTGATTAGTGTAGCTTTATTTTAAGTAATAGAATCAGATATCAGGACTCCTCCATATTTGTTCTTCTTCATCAGAATTATTTTGGCAATTCTAGCTTTTTCACCTTCCCATATAGATTTTAGAATCATCTTGTACTTATCTATCAAAATGCTATCTAGGCTTTTGTGTAGGATTCTGTTGAATGTATAGATCAAAGTGAGGGAGAATTGGACTGAGCATTTCAATCTGTGAATAGTGTATGTTTCTCCATTTACTTAGCTTTTTTTTGATTTTTTAAGTAGTATTTTAAGTAGTATTTTTCAGTAGTATTTTGTATTTTTTTGGTGCTATTATAAGTAGATTTAAAAAAAATATATATATATATATGTATGTATATATATATATCTCAAAATCCATTTATTCATTAGTGGTATCTAGAAATGTAAGTATATTTTGTAGACTGACGCTATGATCTTGCTAAACTCAAATCTTGGTTATAGGAGCTTTTTAAAAGAGTCTTCTGGGGGCCCCTGAGTGGCTCAGTTGGCTAAGCTACTGACTCTTGATTTTTGGCTCAGGTCACGATCTCAGGGTCACGATCTCAGGGTCATGAGATTGGGCCCCACGTTGCGCTCTATGCTTAGTGCAACATCTGCTTGAGATTCTTTCTCTCCCTCCCCCTATGTTCCCCCCAAATAAATAAAAAATGTTTAAAAAAAGAGACGTCAGGATTTTTTTATATAGATAATCATGTACTCTACAAATAGAGACAGCTTTACATCTTCATTTCTGAACTGTATACCTTTCTATTTTTTGGCTTATTTCATTGGGTAGAACTTCCAGGATGATGCTGGATGTGGATGAGGAGAAAATACATCTTTAACACAGAGGGAATGATTCGGTATATCACCATTAAATATTATGTTACCTATGAGTTTGTGGATGCCCTGTAGTAGGTTAAAACAGTTCCTTTTGATTCTTTGATTTCTGAGAAATTTATTTTTTGTCATAAATAAAGGTGAATTTTACTAATGCTTTTTTTGTTGTTTCTACTGAGGTGATCATAAGCTTTTCTGTTTTTAACTTAGTCTGTTAATATGATGAATTATATAGTATATTAGTTTGTTAGGGCTACCATAGCAAAATATTACAGGCTTAAACAATAGAAACTTACTCTGTCACAGTTCTAAAAGCTGGAAGTTCAAGATCAAGGCGCTGACAATGTTGGCTTCTCCTGAGGCCTCTTTCTTTGGTTTTCAAATGGCCAACTTTTTGTGTGTGTGTCCTCACGTAGACTTCTTTCTGTATGTACACTTCCCTGGTGTATTTTCCTCTTCTTATATGGACACCAGTTATGTTGGATTACGGTCCCACCCTTATGATTTCATTTAACTTTAACTACTTCTTTAAAGGCCTTATCTCCATATATCATCACATCAGTGCTTAGGTCTTTAATATATGAATTTGGTGAATGCCCAATTCAGTCTATAACTCATGGTTTGGTTTTTAAATGTCAGGTCAGCCTTGCTTTCCTATGCTGAACTCCCCTTGATTCTAATATATTTGTCCCTTTCTTGATATATTATTGAACTGGATTTGCTTATATTTTGGTGAAGTATTTTATGTCTGCGTTCATGATGGTTATTGTTCTATAGATTCCTTGTCTTTGTCTGGTTTGGGTAGTAGAATGAATCTGACCTCATAAAATGGATTGGCAAGTATTTCCTCCTCTTATCCATTCTGACGGATATTGTGTAGAACTGGTATTATTTCTTATTCAAATATTCAGTAGAATTCACCAGTAAAGGTATATGATTCTAAAGTTCCTTTTTCTGGAAGGTGTCTATTCTGAATTCCATTTCTTCTGTATTTTTTATTTTTATTTATTTATTTTTATTTATTTTTTTAATAATATTTATTTTGTTATATTAGTCACCATATAGTACATCCCCAGTTCTTGATGCAATGTTCCATGATTCATTACTTGCATATAACACCCAGTGCACCATGCAATATGTGCCCTCCTTACTACCCATCACCGGCCTATCCCAATCCCTCACCCCCCTCCCCTCTGAAGCCCTCAGTTTGTTTCCCAGAGTCCACAGTCTCTCATGGTTCATTCCCCCTTCTGTTTACCCCCCTTCATTCTTCCCTTCCTTCTCCTACCGATCTTCCTATTTCTTATATTCCATAAATGAGTGAAACCATATGATAATTGTCTTTTTCTTAGCATAATCTCCTCCATTTCTTCTTTAAATACACTCCTGTCCAGATGATCTATTTCTTCCTGAACTTCTTTGCTATTAAAAAAAAAAAAAGATTTATTTATTTTAGAGAGAGGGAAGGCATGTGCAAGTGGGAGGAGGAATAGAGAAAGAGGGAGAGAAATCCTCAAGCAAACTCTATGCTGAGCCTGGAGCCTGATGCAAGGCTGAGTCTCAGAACCCCGAGATCATGACCTGAGCCAAAATCAAGAGTCAGACACTCCACCAACTGAGCCACCCAGGCACCCCTATTTCTTTCTGAATTTTGAGTAATATGTGTTTTCCATGTAATTTGTTGAGTGTATTGACCTAGTGATACCCATAGTATCATTTTACTATGCTTTCAATGTCTGTGGGATCAGTTGTAAACTTCCATCATTCCTTTTAAGAACTGGTAATTTGTGTCTTTTCATTATTTCCTGGGTTAGCCCAGCTAGAGATTCATTAACTTTATTGATCTTCTGAAATGTTCAGCATTTGGTTTTATTGATTTTTTCTACTGTCTCTCTATTTTGTTTCATTTATTTTTTAATTATTTATTTATTTGAGAGAGAGAGAGAGAGCAGAGCATGTGAGAACATGAGTTGCAGGGGAGGAGCAGAGGAAGAGGGAAAAGCAGGCTCCCCACTGAGCAGGGAGCCCAATGTGGGGCTTGATCCCAGGACTCTGAGCTGGAGGCAGATGCTTAACCAACTGAGCCACCCGATGCCCATTTAATTTTTTTAACTGAGATATAATTGACATCTAACATTATATTAGTTACAGGTGTACAACATAATAATTCAATATATGTATATAGTGCAAAATGACCACCACAATAAGTCTAGTTAACATCCATCACTGCATGTAGTTAAAAATTTTTTCTTGTGATGGGAACTTTCCATTCTCCATGCAACTTTCAAATATACAGTACAGTATTGGGACACCTGCGTGGCTCAGTCAGCCATTGTCTGACTCTGGGTATCAGCTCAGGTCATGATCTCAGGATGGTGAGATCAAGCCCTAGGTCCACTCCCTGCTCAGTGGGTAATATGCTTGAGATTTTCTTTCTCCTTCTCCCTCTGGCCCTTCCCCCTTCAAATAAATAAATATTTAAAAATATATATAAGTACAGTATTATTAACTATTGTCACCATGCTATACGTTACATTTCTAGGACTTACTTATTTTGTAACTGGAATTTGTATGTTTTGACCACCTTCACCCATTTCATACCACTGCCACCTCTGACAATCAACAGTCCATTCTATTCTCTGAATCCAAGTTTGGGTTTTTGTTTTTAAGATTTGATATATAAGTGAAATCATATGGTATTTGTCTTTTTCTGTCTGAGTTATTTCACTTAGCATAATGCTATTAAGCTCCATCTGTGCTGTTGCAAATGGCAGGATTTATTTTGTTCTTATGGCTGAGTAATATTCCATTGCGGACACACAGACACATGCTATTTTCTATAGTGGCTGCACCAATTTACATTCCCCCCAGCTGTGCACATGGTTTCTATCTTCTCCACATCTTCACTAGGACTTGTTATTTATCTTTTTGATGACAACCATTCTAACAGGTTGTGGTTTCGATTTATTTGCATTTCTGTGATGACCAGTGATGTTGGGCACCTTTTCATGTCCTGTTGGCCATTTGTATAACTCCTTGGGAAAAAGTGCTATTCATAGCTTCTGCCCGTTTTTTAATCAAATTTTTGTGCTTGTTTTTGGTTTTGCTTTTCTTTTTTTTTTGGTACTGTGTTGTATATTTGTTGTATAGTTTGGATATTAACCTCTTATCAGATATATGAGTCACAAATATTTTCTCTGATTCAAAAGTTGCCTTTTCTTTTTGTTGATAGTTTCCTTTGTTGTGAAGAAGCTTTTTATTTTGATATAGTATCATTTATTTATTTTTGTTTTGTTGTCTTTGTTTTTGGTTTCAGATACAAAAACTTATCATCAAGACCAATGTCGAGGAGTTTATTGCTTATGTTTTTTTCTAAGGTATTTATGATTTCAGGTCTTACATTCAAGTGTTTAGTCCCTTTTGAGTTGATTCTTTTGTATCATGTAAGATAGTGGTTTAGTTTCATTCTTTTGAATGTGACTGTCCAATTTTCCCAACCCAATTTATTGAAGAGACTGTTATTTCCTCATTGGTTCCTTTGTTGTAAATTAATTGACCATATATGCATGGGTTTATTTCTGAGCTCTCTATGTTATTCCATTGATTTATGTGTCTGTTTTTATGTAGATACCATACTGTTTTGATTACTATAGCTTTGTAATATAGTTTGAAATTGGGAAGTATAAGGCTTCCAGGTTTGTTCTTTCTTGGAAGCTTTGCTTTGTTTTTGTTTGTTCATTTGTTTTCACTCTTTTTTTTTCTTTTTGCATTTCAGTTAGCTAATTTTTATTAACGTACCTTTGGAATCACTGATTCTTTCCTTGTCTATGTCAATCCCACTAACAAGCATTTTGAAAAGCATTCTTTATCTCTGTTACTGTGTTCTTGATTTCTAACACTTCCAGTTGATTTTTCTTGTAGCTTCCTTCAACCTGCTGAAGTTACTTGTCTGTTCTATCATATTGCTTACCTTGTCCATCAGAGCCTTTAATGCATGTACCTTTATTTCATATCTTTGTCTCACAGTTCCAACATTAGTATTATATTTGAAACTAGTTCTGATGATTGCTTTGTCCTTTCAGATTGTGCTTTTTTTATGTCTCAAAGTTTTATTTGCTATTATTGAAAGCTGTACATGTTATTTAGGACAGTAGATATTGAGGATTATACTTAGAGATGACTGCATCTTTCTCTCTACTAGGACTTTATTTTTTTTTTAAGATTTTATTTATTTGATAGAGGGAGAGAGAGAATATACAAGTACGCAGAGCGGCAGAGGGAGAGAGAGAGAAGCAGGCTCCCCGCTGAGCAGAGACCCCAGCTTGGGCTCGATCCCAGGACCCTGGATCATGACCTGAGCTGAAGACAGATGCTCAACCAACTGAGCCACCCAGGCGCCCCTCTACTAGGCCTTTAGTATAGG
Organism: Ursus maritimus; assembly: GCF_017311325.1. Taxonomy (NCBI): domain Eukaryota; kingdom Metazoa; phylum Chordata; class Mammalia; order Carnivora; family Ursidae; genus Ursus; species Ursus maritimus. The sequence goes on from NW_024423564.1 coordinate 43,940,474, forward strand.
GGTTTGTTTTTACCTATTATGGACTTGGGTTGGTTTTGAGGTTTATTGTTGCTATGGTTACCCCCAGGGGATCAAAGGCTTCAAATTCCTTTGTTGAATTTGCTGCTCACTTGGCTTTGGATCTTTCCTTCGTGCTACTTCCCAGAGGGCATCCTCTTGTAGTTATCCCTGTATTTGACTTTAGTTTTATATGATATTTTTTACTATGTTGATAGTGGATGGAAATGAAATGGCACATTTAAAAAAAAATTATTTATTTGAGAGAGAGCGCAAGCACAAGCAGGAAGGCCAGAGGGAGAGGGAGAGGGAATATCCAGCAGACTCTGCAATGGGCAGGAGCCTGACATGGGGCTTGATCTTACAACCTTGAGATAATGATCTGAGCTGAAACCAAGAGTCAGATGCTTAACCGACTGTGCCACCCAGGTGCCCCAGAATGGCATTCTTTGATTAAGCCATAGTTTTAGGCAGAGAGTGTAAACTTGAGTCTTGGGGTTGTGACCTTCATAAATGCTCCTGTCCTCTTCCATATATAATGCTGGCATATAGTCCTGCCCCTTCCATAAAAGTAGAACTTTTTATTTTTTTTTTCTTGTTATTTCCAAGCTGCAATAGGTTTCCACAGGTGCACCCAGGCTATAGACTTGTTTTGTTTTGTTTGTTTGTTTGTTCTGGGATTTAGGCACTTCAGCTGCAAATTAAAGCTCTTATTTCTTAAGGACAATAGACATATGGTCATGGGTAAAGTTTCAACAGAATTTGCTTCTACTTCCCCAAGTCAGCACCACAAAAAAAGCTTTCCCTGGATTTCTTCCTCTCCTTCTGCTAAGATTTTTTTCTAATCCTCTTGGAGAATTTTCTGAAGGAAAAGCCTGAAAGAGGGTGTGAATTTACTATCAGAAACCTGTAAGGTTTTCACACTCACGTGTTAACCCACTCAAACATAACCATTTCTTAAGATTCCTAGCTGAAACTTCTTTAGTTTCTGTGATGTTTGGTTTCTTCTGACTTAGGTAAACAGTTATTCCAATCTTGTTTCTCCCTGCAGGTTCCTGTCTCTCTCCATATTTTGGATTATTTATTTGCTATGTAACCTCAATTCTCTGATAGAATCAAGAAAAATGTTAAATTGCAGTTTGTTTATCTACTTTCTTGTTATAAGTGGAAGCAAAGCTCTTTTTAGCTCCCGACATCTCAGAACTGAAACTGAAGTTCAATGAATTTTTTCTTAGTTTAATATTTAATCCAAATTATAAGAAAACAAGTTGGTGATTATTTTGTGAGTAGAATACAAAAATGTGTAGATATCAGTATTTTGCAATATGATTACCACCATAGTGTTATCTAACACTTCTATCATGTCACATAATTATTATTTTTTGTGGTGAGAACAATTAAGATATAGTTTCTTTGCCAGTTCGAAGTTAGAATACAGTATTGTTGACTAAAATCACTATGCTACACATTAGACTCCAGGGATTATTTACTTACTAGCTGCAAGTTTTTACCCTTAAACAACATATCCCTAATTTGCCTACCCCAGTACTAACTACTATTGTACTTTCTGTTTTTATTAGCTCAACATTTTTAGATTCTGCAAGTAAGTGATATAATATAATATTTGTCTTTCCCCATCTGCCTTATCTCATTTAGCATACTTTCCTCAAAGTCCATTCATGCTGTCACAAATGGAAAGATGTCCTTCTTTTTTATGGCTGAATAATATTTAAAATGTGAACGTATTATCCAGACATGATACATTTGTATTATAAAGAACCTAAGCCTTTCACTTCAAGTTCAAAATATCATTACGTGTAATGTTGAGAATGTTTGTGTTTCTAGTGAGTACCAGTTATGATACAAATGGCAATTGGCAAGATTTTTACTCTTCCCTAAGAATTAGTGCTTTCTTCACTCTGATTCAAGGAGGTATATGAGGATACTAAAGTATATATGCAAATGCTGTAAAAATTTTTTAAAAATATTTCTAGAAATAATGGATGACAAAAATTGAATTACAAATGATATTGAAAAGATACGATCTTGATATTATCAATTCTCATATGCTAGAAACAGGGTTCTAGTCTTGACTCCCCCTGGCAACAATTAATCATCTCTCATATCCATCTGTAACACTATCTCCAATACTATCACTTCAGTCCAAGTTATCACCATCTTTCCCTTACCTGATGCCAGTAGATTTCTGGCTCCTTTCCTGACATCCAGTCTTATCCTCCTCAAATTCATTTTCTGTGATCAGCTAAGCAACATTTCTTGATGGCAGATGTCCTCACACCACTCATCATCTTTTTTTTAAATAGCATTGGAGATTGAGTTCAATACTCTTTACCTGACTTAGAAAGTCTTGAGTATCTAATTCTCAAGCTGAGTACTATGTGTACAATTGCGTATCCTCATCCCCATGTCGCTGTCTTCCAACTACATTTCTTTTGGGTGCTTAAATACCCTATCATCCTTCCTTGGGAAATTCATACATGTTCATCCTCATGTCTTCTGTGTCTAGCTAATTTCTGCTCCTTTTGCTTTAGGGTTAAACTTATATGCACTTTATCAGAGAACCCATCTGTGAATCTCCAATCTGGAGTGCAATATTCTCCTAGGACTTGCTTCTATTTGTTTTCTTTTATATAGTTCACACTTAAAATTATTTCATCAATATTTGTTATGCACTCTAGATTATAAACTCTATAAACATAAAAAACTCGCATATTTTGTTTATCTCTATAATACTAGTGACTGGCATACTGTTGGCAATCAACAAGAGGCAACAATATACCCAATTTCCAAGATGGAATGGAACTTGACAGAGTATCAAGCAGAGTATGAGTCAAGAAGGCTGATAGGTGTTTCAAGAAAAAAAGAAAGTTTGAAGGGAGAGTCAATTGTCAGTGGAGAAAATTAAGATATATCTCAGTATTATGGCAAGGCCAAAGCACTGGGGGAGGGGGGTGGTGGTGGGTGAAGGTCACCAACAAAGAATGTGTTAGTGGGAAAGTAAGTATCCAGTGCCTATGAAAGGGAAATCATATTTCAAGACCATACAATAAAACATTAGAGAGCATATATCTTATATATATCTCTGTTCTTGTTTGAATGGTTTTAGAATTGCATTGTGCTGAATTGACATGTAGATATTAATGGCATCAATTGATAGGGATTAAAGAGAAAGTTAGTTATACTCTCTACACCAGTGTTTTTCAAACTTTAGCATATGTAAGTATTACATAGAGGGTTTCTTAAAACACAGATTTGGGAGCTCTACCCCAGAGTTTCTGATTCAACCCTGTTTTGGGTAAGGATGAGAAGTAGCATTCTAAGGAATTTTCTAGTTGTGCAGTTGCTGCTTCTTTAGAGACCATATTTTGGCAAATACTGCACTTGACTCTTAGTTCAGTGAAATCACATGCATTTCGCAAGCTCCAATCATTCCTTGCCTTCCTCCTCCAATAGTTTAAACAAGCAAACAAACAAATGGAATAAGATTTCAGACACTAGTAGATAGTTTTACTATGTGGTTATAGAGGTAACACCAACAGTGAATCATATGATCCACAACTGAGAGGCTTTAAAATAGAAAGGTATTTTTGTTCACCTTTTCTCTTTCCCTCAGCATTACTATGGGGGGAAATTTGTAGCCTTAATGCATTAGTGCAGCTTGTGCCTCATTTTGAATATCTAAAGTGATGACAAATCTATGGTCTTCCTTCTTTCCTTTCTTCCCTTCCTTCTGTTCTTTCTTTCTTTCTTTCTTTCTTTCTTTCTTTCTTTCTTTCTTTCTTT
>NW_024423564.1:43944284-43966520 GCF_017311325.1 Ursus maritimus
GTTAAACTTATATGCACTTTATCAGAGAACCCATCTGTGAATCTCCAATCTGGAGTGCAATATTCTCCTAGGACTTGCTTCTATTTGTTTTCTTTTATATAGTTCACACTTAAAATTATTTCATCAATATTTGTTATGCACTCTAGATTATAAACTCTATAAACATAAAAAACTCGCATATTTTGTTTATCTCTATAATACTAGTGACTGGCATACTGTTGGCAATCAACAAGAGGCAACAATATACCCAATTTCCAAGATGGAATGGAACTTGACAGAGTATCAAGCAGAGTATGAGTCAAGAAGGCTGATAGGTGTTTCAAGAAAAAAAGAAAGTTTGAAGGGAGAGTCAATTGTCAGTGGAGAAAATTAAGATATATCTCAGTATTATGGCAAGGCCAAAGCACTGGGGGAGGGGGGTGGTGGTGGGTGAAGGTCACCAACAAAGAATGTGTTAGTGGGAAAGTAAGTATCCAGTGCCTATGAAAGGGAAATCATATTTCAAGACCATACAATAAAACATTAGAGAGCATATATCTTATATATATCTCTGTTCTTGTTTGAATGGTTTTAGAATTGCATTGTGCTGAATTGACATGTAGATATTAATGGCATCAATTGATAGGGATTAAAGAGAAAGTTAGTTATACTCTCTACACCAGTGTTTTTCAAACTTTAGCATATGTAAGTATTACATAGAGGGTTTCTTAAAACACAGATTTGGGAGCTCTACCCCAGAGTTTCTGATTCAACCCTGTTTTGGGTAAGGATGAGAAGTAGCATTCTAAGGAATTTTCTAGTTGTGCAGTTGCTGCTTCTTTAGAGACCATATTTTGGCAAATACTGCACTTGACTCTTAGTTCAGTGAAATCACATGCATTTCGCAAGCTCCAATCATTCCTTGCCTTCCTCCTCCAATAGTTTAAACAAGCAAACAAACAAATGGAATAAGATTTCAGACACTAGTAGATAGTTTTACTATGTGGTTATAGAGGTAACACCAACAGTGAATCATATGATCCACAACTGAGAGGCTTTAAAATAGAAAGGTATTTTTGTTCACCTTTTCTCTTTCCCTCAGCATTACTATGGGGGGAAATTTGTAGCCTTAATGCATTAGTGCAGCTTGTGCCTCATTTTGAATATCTAAAGTGATGACAAATCTATGGTCTTCCTTCTTTCCTTTCTTCCCTTCCTTCTGTTCTTTCTTTCTTTCTTTCTTTCTTTCTTTCTTTCTTTCTTTCTTTCTTTCTTTTTCTTCCTTTCTTTCTTTCTCTTTTTCTTTCTTTCTTTTTTTCTTTCTCTTTTTCTTTTCTTTCTCTCTCCCTCTCTCTCTCTCTCTCTCTCTCTCTTTTTTTTTGTTGCAAGATACCACATTGTTTAATTTGTTCTGGAGAGATTATTTTCCGTCTTTTCAAATCTGTTTTTTATTTAAAGCATATACCCATTAGTTTTTATTCTTTTGTAAGTGCTTTTAAAGAATTCAATTTATTCTCCTGTACCATAATTTCTGTGGATTGGGTATAGAAAATTGATTTAAACTCCTGCATGGGATATGGATTGTAATTCATAGTTTTATTTGGTTTAATTCAAAAGACTACATGATTTTGTTCCTATGGTTCCAAAATCTTAAGTATATACCTAACATATATGATTTGAAGAGGTCAGCATGGAAATTTTGAGATATTGCAGACTCAGAAAGGATCGTTCTCTGGTGGGATATTGTCTGGAGAAAGTTACAGGTTCTAGCCACATATTGTATTCTTTGAAAACTGGGTAATGAGACTTACCCTTTTTTCCTGAGTGTTTTCATCTATTAAACGGCATGACAATATTATCTGCTTCATAAGATGATATTCAGAATTAAACATCCAATAATTATAAAGACTGGGGCATAATTGATAGTCAAAAAAATTAAAGATCATTATTATTAGTTGAATATTAATTTTCCTCTAGTGTTATTCTCTATATTAGTTTTTGCCTGATTCTCTTTACTGGGATTTTTTTTACTAAAATCTTTTGAAGTTGTAGTTCCTATTTGTAGAGCTACAGTTTACTGAATACTTACTAAACTCTATGCACTGTGTGAAAATCTTCACTTCCTGCATGTGATTTACTATTCACAGCGATCTTGGATACAATATTATTATCCCAATTTTATAAATCTAGGTAACGAGATTTAGGGAATTCTTATGTTATCATATATTAAGCAAAAATTACGTATACATAATTTTGCTTAGAGGTAGGATAAAATGAAGGTTAAAAACATGGACCCCAGGCTTTTGAAGAGATGGAGTAGACTACTTTTCCCTATTTCTCTTGCTAAACATGGCTAAAAACTCTCGATATCATATATAAACCAAACATAAATAAGAGTCAGAAAGATGGAGAGAAGGAAAACTGCCTAGGAACCTAAGGACAAAATGTCAATGAGTTCCCTGAATTTTCTTTTTATCTCACATATGTTTTCTGCTAGAAAAACAGGTAACCTGGAGATACCAAAGAGTTCAGATAATAAAAGCCATAAGAAAAACCTACTGTGTTAACCAAAGGACCAATAAAAGGGCTACCAGCAAGATGTGAACATTTTAGAAAATAACTACTCTATTCCAGCTAAATAATCCAGAGAAGACTCTGGCTCCATTCACAGCCACCTCAGCAAAGATTAAATGGGGAGCCTAGACTTCCATCCTTGCTAGATTCTAAGATAGTACCCCAAACCCACGTGAGCAATGAAGGCTGAGTGAGGAATCAAAATTTTATCCGTATCAAGTGATAAAAAGGCCACCACCTTATATGGTGTCCATGAAAACCCACGGGAAACCTGAATTTCCACAACCATTTGGCAGTAATGAGATACTCTTCCCTCTCCCTAAGGCGATGATGTCAGAAGAAGCCTAGTGGAAAATCAGGACTATCACCACCAGTCAGTGGAATGGAAACTTCTCCCACCACAGTGTCAAAGGAAGCCAAATTGGAAACATGGTCCCCTTGTAGGAATGAGAAGGTAATGATTCCCCTGCTAGGTTTGTCAGAGAAGTCCCATTAAAAGAGAAGATTCAAATAAGATTGAGAGCCTCATAAAAAATACTCCAATTTTTAAAATTTCAATAAAAAATAATTTATTATACCAAAACCATGAAAATATCAACTTGAATGAGAAAAGACAATGAAGAGCTGCCAGCACCAAGATTATAACCTCTGAATGACACAGAGAAAAGAAACAAGGAAATGAACCAAGTTAGAAATATCTGGGTCTATAGCAAATAATTTAACACTATTGTCATCAAAGTCTTGGAAGAAGATGGAGGTGGTTGGGTGTTGTTGAAGGTTGGGGTTAGGTGTTGCCAAAAATGTATTTAAAGAAATAATGGTAGAAAATTTCTCTAAGTTGTCGAGAGATATAACCTACAGATTCAAGAAGCTGATTGAGTCCTAAAGAGGAAAAACACAATGAAATACATACCAATGTACATTACTAAATTTCTAAAAACTACAAAGAAAAATCTCGAAAGTAGCCAAAGAGAAATGCAACAAGACAGTTGCGTTCTCATCAGAAACCATAAAGTTCAGAAGGAAGAACACAATGTCTTTCAAGTGCTAAAAGAAAAGAGCCACCAAACCAGAATTCTCTATCTGCTAATATTGTATCCAGGAAAGAAAAGGGAATTAATACATTCTCAGATGAAGGAAAAGTAAGAGAATTTGTTTCCCAGAAACCTAACCTAAAGAATGGCCAAAATAAATTCTCTAAACAGAAAAGAAATAGTAAAAGAAGAAATCTTGTCATATCAGTAAGGAAGACCAATGCCAAGAGCAAACATATAGATAAATATAATAGATTGTTCTTCTGTGCTTGAGTTTACTATATAATATTTGGCAATTAAAACAGAAATTATAACATTGTCAGATGTGGTTCTCCAAGTATGTAGAGAAAATATTTATGACAATTACATTATAAATGGGAGATGGTAAAGGAGAGGGAGATATGAAGGAGGTAAGATTTCCACACTTGAATTGGTAAAATGTTGACACCAGTAAACTATGATAAGGTATATATATATATATACAATGTGACATCTAGAACAACCATTAAATAATGTGTGCAAGAAAATACACTCAAAAACACTATCGATAAGTAAAAGTGAAATTCTAAAATATGTTTAAATAATCAACAGAAAGATAGGGAGAACAAAAATGAGAAATAAAAAATGGAACCAAGAAAAACCTCATAAAAGGCTGAATTAAGTTCTAACATCAGTAATTACGTTAAATGTAAATAATCTAAATGAACCAATTAAAAAACACGTTGGCAGAGTGGATAAAAATACTCGGTGATCAACTATCTGCTCTCTACAAGAAACTCACCTCAAATACAACAATCTCAAGGGTATTATGCTAAGTGAAAGGAATCTCAAAGCTTATATACTGAGTAATTTTTTATGACATTCTCGAAATGACAAATTATGGAGACATAGATTAATAGTTGTCAGGTGTTAGGGATGTTTCGGGGTAGAGTGTGAGTTTGAATATAAAGAAGTAACACAAAAGAAATTTCCCTGGTGATAGGGATATTTCTCAATTTTTATTTCACTGATTGGTACATGAATCTACACTCATGATAAAAATTATATGGTATACTTGTATGCATTATATACATGTGTACATTATATCAAAATCAATTTCCTGGTTTTAATATTTATTACAGTTACATAAAATGTGACTATGGGGAAAACTGGATGAATGAACCTCTCTGTAACAATTTTATAGAGACTTGTGAATCTACAATTTTCCCTCTAAAATTAAAAAGAGGAACACATTAAGAAAATAAAGGATAAAAATGATATAATCATATCAATAGGTAGAGAAAAAGCATTTGACAAAATCCAGCATTCATTCATGATAAAGCTCTCAACAAACTGGGTGTAGAGAGAACATAACTCAACATAATAAAGGCCATATAAGACAAGCCTACTGATAATATACTCAACAGTGAAAAGCTGAAAGCTTTTTTTCTAAAATCAGGAACAAGACAAGGATGCCCACTCCTGACATTTTTATTTAACACAATACTAATAGTCTTAGCTAGAGAAATTAGGCAAGAAATAGAAATAAAATGTATCCAAATTGGAAAAGAAGAAGTAAAACTGTCTCTGTCTGCAGATGACCTATAATTATATATATATATATAAAACCCTAATGACTCTACCAAAAACTGTTAGAACTAAATAAATGAATTCAGTAAAATTGCAAGATACAAAATCAATAGACAAAAATTAGTTGTGTTTCAATACACTAATAATGAGCTATCAGAAAAAGAAGTTAAGGAAACAAGGCCATTTACAATTACATCAACAAAACAAAACAAAACAAAAAAACAAAGCACCTAGGGATGAGCTTGACCAAAGTGGTGAAAGACCTGTAGACTGAGAACCAGAAGACACTGATGAAAGAAATTTAAGAAGACAAATATAAACATAAAGATATTCCATGCTCATGGATTGAAAGAGTTTGTATTGTTAAAATGTCAATACTACCCAAAGCAATCTACAGATTCAATATAATCTTTATCTAAATTCTAAAAGCATTTTTCAAAGAAATAGGACAAATGATCCCAAAATTTGTATGGAACCACAAAAGATCAAGAAGAGCCATCCTGAAAGAGAAAAATAAAGCTAGAGATATCACACTTCCTGCTATCATACTATATTACAAAGCTACAGTAATCAAAACAGTATGGTATTGGTATGAAAAACAGACACATAAATCAATGGAACAGAATACAGAGCACAGAAATAAACCACAACTTGTATGGTCAATTAATTTATGACAAAGGAGCCAAGAATATACAAAGGGGAGAAGAAAAGTCTCCTTAACAAAAGGTGTTGGGAAAACTATATAGCCACATGCAAAAGAATGAAACTGGATCCTGAACAAAAATTAACTCAAAATGGACTAAAGACTTGAATGTAAAACCTGAGATCATGTCTAAAAGAAAACATACCAGGTAAGTTATTTGACATTTGTCTTGGTGATAATTTTTTGGATTGGACACCAAAAGCAAATGCAACAAAACCAAAAATAAACAAGTGAGACTACATTAAACTAAAAGGCTTCTTCACAGCAATCTGAATCCATGAACAGAATGAAAAAAACCCACTGAATGGGAAAAAATATTTGCAAATCATATATCTGATAAGAGGTTAATATCCAAAATATATAAGGAACTCATACAACTCAGTAGCAAAAACAATCTGCTTAAAAATGTGCATAAGGTCTAAATAGACATTTTTCCAAAGACATGCAGATGGTCAACACATATAGGAAAATGGGCTAAACATGGGTAATCATCATAGAAATTCAAATTAAAGTCATAATTAGATACCACCTCCCACCTGTTAAAATGGCTTTCATCAAAACGAAAAGAAATGATACGTGTTGCTCGGGATGTGGAGAAATGGGGAACTCTTGTGCGCTGTTGGTAGCAATGTACATCGGTGCAGCCACTATGGAAAACATGCAAGTTCCTCAAAAAGTTAAAAATATAACTACTGTATGATCTAGCAGTCCCACTTCTGGGTATTTATCCAAAGAAAACAAAAACACTAATTTGAACAAACATATGATCCCATGTTCATTGAAGCATTATTTACAATGACCAAGATATGGAACAATCAAAGTGTTTATCAATGGAGGAATGGATTAAGAAAATGTGTCATTCATATATATATACGTATATATATACATATATATTATAATGAAATATTATTCAGACATAAACAATAAAACCTTATCATTTATGACAACATGGTTGGAGCTTGAGAACATTATGCTAAGTGAAATAAGTCAGAAAGAGAAAGACAAATGCCATGTGATCTTACTTATATGTGGAATCAAAAAACAAACAAACAAAATAAGCTACCTACGTTCAGAGAACAGACTGGTGGTTGCCAGAGGCAAGGGTGGGAGGTTGGAGCAATGGTAAAGGGAGTCAAAAGGTTCTAACTTCCAGTTATAAAATAAATAAATCATGGATATGTAAGGTACTGAATAGTAAGTATGGTTAAAGTATTGTGTTGCATACTTGAAAGTTGCAAAGAGAGAAGTTCTTAAAAATTCTCATCAAAAGAAAAAAATTTTTGTATGTATGGTGATGATGTTAAGTAGGCTTATTATGATCCAGTGAATACTTAAAAGAAAAAAAAGTAGGTTTATGATGGTGATTATGCAATAATACAAATATTGAATCATTGTGTTGTATATCTGAAGCTACTATAATCTTATATGTTAATTATACCTCAACAAAAATAACTATTAGTAGATAGTACAAAGTGAAAGATAAAACACTGAGAAAAGTTATTTGTAACATAAACAAATGACAAAGGATTTATACCTATATTGTATTTGTAAAACTTTTCCACAATTATGGAAAAGCATGGCAAAGGTTTCTGACATATTGATAATACTCCATTTTCTTCTCTGAGTAACAGATTCTCAAGTATTTCTCATTTACTTGTGTACACATGTTACCTCTAATTTTCAAAAAAAGAAAGGTAGCATTTTATTACACATGGAATTTCAAATATTAATTTATAGTGATGCTCTACATCCATCACAAGCAACCCTTGTTTAGCTCCTTTACTAGAAGTAAAATACTATCATTATGAACCAATTTCTAATGGGATTGAGAAATCGCTTTATTCTTTTTGAAGTTTAATTTATCTTTTAGCCAGCCACTCATTGAATATTTGTTACATAATTACTATACAAAAACATTAATTGTGTGACCTGACAAATATTTATTTGCTTTTGTTTTTCTCCCTCACTCCAAACTGGAATGTAAGCTTCATGAGATCATAGACTTAATCTGTTTGGTTTGTCTGTATTCCAGGAGCATAGATTAGTCATTGACATGTAGTATGAACAAAATAAGTATTTGTTGAAAATGTAAAACACAAATCAAGAAGGAATGGGGATTAGGAGGGTGGAGTAGCTTATATATAGACAACTGTTTGAGGGGGTTGTATAAAGAGAAGCAGAGAAAGGGGAGAACAGATGGAAGAGGATGTGGATATGAGAGGGTTTGAATAGAAATGGGCATAAAAGAGTATTCTATTTGTCAGGATATAACTATCTGGAGAGGGAGAATTTGAGAAGAGAGAGACTGGATAATTGCAGAAACAAAGTCTTTGAATAGATAAGAAGAGATGAGGTTGATTATGGCGGCGGTGCGGGGAAGCTTGTTCTTGGATGTAGGCAGAAAATTTTCTCCATTGACACAGAAACCAAATCAGATACAGGTATCCATCAACTCGTTTTGTGAATAAATGAATGAATGATTGCCATGTTCAAAATAGCACTACCCAGTGCTCACCCTTGTGTTGAGCCCTGGTGTCCTATGCAACTTAGATACCATGGTAATAAATAAATGCTCACCATTGCCCCTAGCTCTACTAGCACCTTGTCCTTCCATTTTACCTACTCTGGAATTCTCTACAGCAGTTTATTTGACTTCTCTTACAACCAGTCTGCTAAAGATTGTTGAAGAAAATGTATCACTGAGGATGAGCTTCAGCCGTAGTTGAATTTGGGGCCCTTCCTAATGCTATTGTTTATCTTCCTTGCTCTTACCTTGTTAGCTTTTCTGATGTTCTACTTTCCTCTCAAAAACTTGATCTACGATCTTTTCTTTTGATCTAACTGGGAATATTTGCCCCTTATTTCTCTAGATAATCAAGGGTTTCAGTGAAGAAGTCACATGACTTCCTTTCACAACACGCACAGATACATTTCTTTTTTTTTTTTTTTTTTTAATAATGATTTTTTATTATATTATGTTAGTCACCATACAGTACATCCCCGGTTTTCGATGCAAGGCTCGATGATTCATTAGTTGTGTATAACACCCAGTGCACCATGCAATATGTGCCCTCCTTACTACCCATCACCGGTCTATCCCATTCCCCCACCCCCCTCCCCTCTGTAGCCCTCAGTTTGTTTCTCATAGTCCATAGTCTCTCATGTTTCATTCCCCCTTCACAGATACATTTCTATTTATGCTCTTCGTCTTTAGCATCAGAGGTGCCAATTCCTCCAACTATGCTTCAGATTCCAATAATGAGGTCTCCAAGCCCTGCTGCTCCTGTTAAATATTCAGGGATTTTATTTATTTTTTAGCATATTATTAGTTTTTGAAGACTTTATTCATTTTGAGAGAGAGAGGGTGAGAGCACAAATGGGGAGAGAGTGAGAGAGAGAAAGAGAGAGAGAGCATGACCGAGAGGGAGGGGCAGAGGGAGAGGGAGCATCAGGCTAAAAGACTCCTTGCTGAGTAGTGAGCCCAGTGGGCACAGGGCTCGATCCCAGGACCCTGGGATCATAACCTGAGTGGAGGCAGACACTTAACCGACTGAGCCACCCAGGTGCCTCAAATATTCAAGAATTTTAAGAGGTTGTTAAACTGGTGGTAGCTTGGAAACCTCCATAGTGGGAATACTTATACTACCAAAAACCAGCAAAAGATAAAGATTAGGGTCTTTTTTTTTTTTTTAAGAGCTACTTTACTCACATACCAGTGGTGATTTCTCTTTAGTAGATAAATATGCTAAAATATCTATTATACTTAAGAAATAATTCTTTCTTAAATGCTGTATCCCTTTCCAGCTCGCTCTTCTTCGCAGCCAAATGTCTTGTGACTAGTCTTCAGTGACTTTTTCTAATTTTTGATATTTCATTCATTCTTCAAAACACTGAATACTAATGTAACTGATTATTAACAGTATCATTCCATGATACTGCATTTACTAAAGTAGCTAATGATCTTTGTAGTGCCAAGTCATATGCAGAGATGAAACAGATGGGACTTGTTAATAAGATGTAGAGAGTTAAGGTACTATCCATTGGATACCTTCACTGTAAATGTACTCTTTTTCTTTTGTAATTAAGAAGTAATTTGTGGAATATACTTTGTGATTATGTAAATGTACGTTCCTCATAAATCTTTCACTGTCTATATTTGAAATTTGTTCATGATTCTTGCCTAAAACATATATAATTTTGAGGTTTGAAAAATGGTGATGTTCTAACTCTAACATTTGTTCCACATTTATTGGTTGAAATTCCATTGCAGGAAAAATCTTTGTCTTGTCTCCACATAGTGTTTATTGATTCTAGACATTTTAAGGGAGAGAACTCAGTATTTGCTTTTTTTATTTTTTAAAGATTTTATTTATCTTTTTGAGTGAGAGAGAATGAGAGAGAGAAAGAGAGAGTGAGCCACGAATGGGGCAAGGAGCAGAGAGGGAGGGAGAAGGTGGGAAGAAGAATCTGAAGCAAACTCCACACTGAGTGCAGAGCCCAACTTGGGGCTCAATCTCACACCCTGAGATCATGACCTGAGCCCAAACCAGGAGTCAGTTGCTTAACCAACTGAACCACCCAGGGGCCTCCAGAACTCCGTATTTGGAATTCATGCCTTTCTAATAATAATTTCTGTCCCTATACCCATCAACAAACTTCTTTTTTGACTCACCATTTCATCTAGTATCTGTTCTCTTTCATAATCAGAACCTGGCTTCTAACAATGTCAAGGAATATATTTCTTTTTATAATCTTACAGTGCACATGATATAGTTTCAGAATTGCTATAGCAACAACACTATAAAAACCCTTGCCTGTTAGTAAAGTTGATTGTTTTTAGCATTGTTTGTCTTTAGACTGAAGGTAAGTCAAAATTTGTCTTCAAAAGTTACATAAATTAGTATTATATTATTTTCTCTCAATGTGGTTATATTATTCATTTGAAATACAATTATATTCATGTTTGTATTCCATTTTACTTTATTCCTCCATTTAAAATTTAGTTTTATATTTTAAATATGTAGGGCATTAACATAATTCCAAAGTTAAATCTATACAAAAAGATATATTCAGAAATGTATAGCTTCTTTTCTATCCCTTTCACCCCTTTTCCCTCCCCCCCCCAGCTTTGTACAAAAACAGGTTTGATTATCTTCAAGGTTATCCTTCCTGTGTTTCTCTTTGTAAATTTAAACAGACCCATGGACAGATATATTTTCTGTTTTTTTTTTATTTTATTTGAAAAAGTTAAAATATATGTGTGTATGGATATATATTATTTTTCTGTACTTTGTTTTTCCCCTCATAATATCTTATCAAAAGATCATTTCTTCTCAGTTCACAGAGATTTTTAATACCCTTTGGTATAAAGGACCTTGCATTTTTGCTACCTTGGTTACTTTTGTATTTATATCATCTTGGTGCCCTTAACCTCTTTTTCTTCTTAAACTTTTACTATCTGATTTTGTGTCATTTTTAAATGGTATCCTTTAATTCTTATCTATTTCTAAAACATCAATCAATGAATTGATTATACTTTGCCCTTCTCTCCCCTTTTTAAAATTTTCATTTATTCTATTTTATCATTGTATCTGCATATAATTCTATTAGCTCTGTTCCAAACATTGTATTAATCTGTAATTAATCTATAGTTAAATATATTAAATGCTCACCCACAATTATTTTGCTCAAGTCTCTTTCATACATTTCTTAGTTGGATGAAGATCATTCTCCAATAGATTTTTCTGGAAAGATTCTGCAGAATATTATGCTTGAATTTTTGCATGTTTATTTTTTTAAATTTTTTAATTTTTTAAAAGATTTTTTTTATTCATTTGAGAGAGAGAGACAGCCAGCGAGAGAGGGAACACAAGCAGGGGGAGTGGGAGAGGAAGAAGCAGGCTCCCAGCGGAGGACCCTGATGTGGGACTTGATTCCAGGACCCTGGGATCAGGCCCTGAGCCGAAGGCAGACGCTTAACGACTGAGCCACCCAGGTGCCCCAAATTTTTGCATGTTTAAACTGTTTTTCTATAGTCTTGAAGTACACTAGATATATACAATGCTTGTCTTACACTTTTTTTCCCCTGCGAGTTTCTTGAAAATGCTGATATCATTCTAATTTTTTGAATTGTTGGTTTTAAAAATTGTTATTCTAGTCTTTTATATTATTATGATGTATTTTTATCATTTCTTGTTAGAGGCTCTGAAGAATTTTTTCTCAGTCCTTAAAGTCTAACTTTACCATAAAATATGTCTTGCAGTTGATTATTCTGGACCAATTACCTCAGATATATGATGGATCCTTTAAATATGTAGATTTTATTTTTCTCTTATTTTTGAGAAATCTTTTAAATTGTAGTTTAAACATTATTTCTGGGTTTTTTGTTTGTTTTCTCTTTCTGCTTTACTGGCTCCAGTTATGTCTGTTTGATCTTCTTTGCCTGGTTTCCTATTCAATTATTTTCTTCCTAACTCTTTTAACTAATTCCTTTATTTCATTTCTTTTTCTCTCTTGAATGTTTACCATCCTTTCTTCAATGACCTTTAGTAAATTTTTACTCAAATATATTCTGGTTTGAACATCTTGTATTTTATACTTTAATACTGAGATAGTTTTATCTTTTTTTTTTTTAATTGTTCTCCTGAGTTTGAGAAAATCACATTTCATTTATCTCTATTTTTTTTCAATTTCTGTCCTTTGGTTTGAAATATTTCATTCAAGTTCTTTTCCCTCATATCTATAATTTTTAAAATTACATTCAGTTTTGTATGGAGGCTGTGTTATAGTTTTCTTTCCTTCATAGCTGATTTTGTTGTATGGATTTTCATGAACTGAAAAAATGCCACCTTCTCTCTACCTTCTACACCAAAATTGATGCCTTTCTGAAATTGCTGCTTAGTCCCTCACATTTTTATTTCACTTCTTGTAGACAGTGTTGTGTGTTACCAAGTCCCAGACCTGTATTCAGTATTTTAGCACTTAGTTGTAAACTTTGTCTTCCTGGAGGTGATTTTATATTTGCTTGAGTTGTGCCATTATCCTAAGGTCAAGTGGAAGCTCCTACATGAAAACTTTTTTTTTTTAAAGATTTTATTTATTTATTCGACAGAGATAGAAACAGCCAGCGAGAGAGGGAACACAAGCAGGGGGAGTGGGAGAGGAAGAAGCAGGCTCATAGCGGAGGAGCCCGATGTGGGGCTCGATCCCACAACGCCGGGATCACACCCTGAGCCGAAGGCAGACGCTTAACCGCTGTGCCACCCAGGCTCCCCTCCTACATGAAAACTTTAAATCAATAGTATGGAAAAATTTTTATTAAAACAAAAACAAAACAAACCTGAGTCTGCTACCCCAAGATTTGCTCCATCAAATATGTAAATTCTTCATTTTTTTGTTGTTGTTGTTTTGTTTTATTTTTAATCACTAATTATGTGTCAGTCACTGAATTGGATGTGGGAGATAAATTCATAAATTATGACTCCAGTTTAGCTGGAATGTGGGCTATAAGTATAGGAGTGGGGAAAAATGAAAATGGAATAGAAGTTTGAAGTAAGTAAATGCATGGCCTTGAGTTCTACGATCAAACCCTATCTACTTAAGTGCAATAGGAAAGGCAGAGCCTTTCACGTCACTTTAAATTTGGGGACCCAAATAGGGTAGATAATTTTACATAAATGATGAGATTGGGATATTTTAAAAGTAGTTTGGCCTCTTCTGATTATTCTTTTATAAGTATTTTCTGATCTTTACACATCTAAATTGCTCCAAATTCTTGGATGAATTAAAGTAACATAAACTGCATGCACTTTATAATAATCAAATAAATTAGACTGTTATAAAGGCATATGCAGACAAAAATAAGATTCATAAATAAAGTGAATTTATTTTAAGGATAAAAAGAGAGAACAAGTAGGCATTACTTAGCACTGAAACTTAGCATAGAATTAGCTAGAATCAGACTATACCAGCTAAGTAGGGAGCATATATTACTAGTGACCAAACAGAAAAGTTTGGCTTATCTTTGAAGTATTAGTACAATTCAAATTCATCTCCCCTACCTTAGAAGCAGGTGTACAAGATCTGAATGATTACATTTTTTTGGACAATCTATTAAAAGGATTTGTCTCCTCCTACCTCCTCCTCTTCCATCAAGACCCTAAAAAACAAATAAATAAAATAAAATCCCCAAAACCCCTTCTCCTCAAATGAAAATCAAAGCAAAAAATAGAAAAAAAAATTGATTCTAGCCAGTGTCATTCCTGGGGTTAAACATTTCGATTTTGGTCAAGTAAATCATACACAAATTCAGCAACACATAGTGCACTTACATTTACACATTTATAAATTCTATCTCAGTAACTACATGTCAGTTTTTAAAAAGAAAATCTACATAATGCTAAAGAGTACCTTATTCACATACTGATGGATCTTACTGGCTTGGTTGTCATGGATACACACCTTTTGTTTGTTTGAGAGATCTGTAAAATGAATGCATTTGAATCCTTGCTTGCCATATCTGCAGTGATATTACAGATATTTTCCAGAAGTAAATAAAATTAAGCAACTGTGCAATTTATGATGAAAGAATAAACACATTTACCTGCATGCATTTTAATAAATCAGTCCTTACTGACATTTAAAATACAAGCAACTAAGTACTATATTATTCAAGGAGGAATGTGGTTTGCAAGTGTCTGCTTTTGCCTCGTAAGATTATATTACATAGTATGCAGGAAATCATCAAACCTTGGGGAAAAGAAATAGGACACCATCCCTATTTAAAAATAATACTCATTCCTCTTGAGAGAGTGTTTTTTGTTGTAAAACTTCAACAATATGGGTATTTTACCCTCAAGATATCCAATGTCCTATTCTCACACTCATTCTCTTTCTGTTTCTCATGTGTCATAATAAAATCATCTTTATGTGTTAGTAGGTGTCATGAAAAAATATATATTACAATCTGCAAGTGTTAAAAGAGCAAAGCTTAAAGCTAGAGCTATATTTTTTTCCCATCTAAAAGTCACTGACACAAAAGAAGAAGATGAACAAAGAACTATGAATGTATGCATTGGATGGGAGCTTCTGGAAGTTATATGTTAGTTTGTTCAAAAGCACAAACTGCCAAAAATTCTTAATGTCACCCCTATTGAGAGGTCAATGCTGGTTTGGCAGTCACTCAGCCTTGATTTAAACATAGATATGTCCTGAGAGAAAGTTCAAGCAACTCAGCATTGATGTGCAGTATTTCTGAAACGGAAGAAAGAATTTTTTAAGAATATTGTCATATTCTGCCATTATCTGCTGCTCAGTTTGCACAAACAGGCTTCATCACTTCAGCTAAGTGAGCTAAAATCTGGACCCTGTAGAGGTGTATGATAATATGCATTTACTGTTTGCATTTAATTAACACTTCTGCTATTTAACATATGGCGAGTCATCATTCAGATGTCTTCCTGCAAATAATGATGCAAGGTGCGAAATGCCTTTAATCCATGCTTTAGTTACCATTCTGTTTCCAGGTATCAACCCTGCATTTCTTTACAGTAAAAGTAGAACTAGTAAGTGCTATGTGAAAAAATGAAAAAACATGGTAAAGGAATTCTCGTTAAGGCTCTACTTGCTTTAATAAAAATGGAAATATAGATTTTCTAATAAAAAAATAAAATTAACTATGTAAATACCAAACTGGTTTGAAAACTTCACTGCTGTTTGATAACATGGATGAAGTTTCATGTTCTTTGGTGAGTCTTGCTGATTATAATAAAATTTATTGAACTTCTCTTTAATGAAAATTAGTTAGGGGTAGCATTCACCCTTCATAAATGTGATCTTTTATTCAGTGAAGAGCTTATCCATTTGGATAATTAAAAAAACCATTTAGAAAAATAGTATTTACTGTAGTATTTGTCCCATGGATATGTTTAAATCACTAGATATGGAGTCTATGAATATATTTGGGGGAAAAGCTTCCACTTTATATTTTTTAGAAACATTATGTAGGATATGTGGAGAAGTGCGGATGTGGCAGATTATTCCTTCAAGCCTTTGCATTCTATATAAAACAGTAATTCTTGAAGCCTCTATGATGTTTATAACTTATGAAGTGTGTTTTTTAGCAACATTGGATACAATGAAATTGCTTCATTTAAGAAGAGGAAAGAAAAACCAGTGTTTCTTTTTATTATTAAATTAATTAATTTATTTATTGTAAGTGTACTCTTGATCTCCATCCCTTATTTCACCCATCCACCACCGACCTCCCCTCCTGTAACCACCAGTTTATTCTCTATAGCTAAGAGACTTTTTCTTTGTCTCTCTCTTTTTTTTTCTTCGCATGTTTGTTTAGTTTCTTAAATTCCACATATGAGTGAGATCGTATGGTATTTGCCTTTCTCTTACTGACTTATTTAGCTTAGCATTATACTTTCTAGCTCTATCCATGTTGTTGCAAATGCCAGGATTTAATTCTTTTGTATAGTTGAATAATACTGCATTGTATATATACAGTACATCTTTATCCTTTCACCTATTGATGGACACTTGGGCTGCTTCCACAATTTGGCTATTGTAAATAATGCTACAATAAAAATAGGGGTGCATGTATTCCTTTGAATTAGTGTTTTTGTATTCTTTGGGTAAATATGTCATAGGGCAATTACTGGATTGTAGGATATTTCAATTTTTAATTTTTTTGAGGAGACTTCATACTGTTTTCCAGAGTGGCTACACCAGTTTGCATTCTTACCAACAGTGGATGAGTGTTCCCCTTTCTCCACATTCTCACTTGTTATGTCTTGTGTTTTTGATTTTAGGCATTCTGACAGGTGTGAAGTGATAACTCATTATTGTTTTTATTTGCATTTCCTTGATTATGAGTGATGAACATCTTTTGTCTGTTGGCCATCTGCACGTCTTCTTTGGAAAAATGTCTATTCATGTCTTCTGCCCATTTTTTAACTGGATTATTTTTGAAAAGTTCTTTACATATTTTGGATACTGATCATTTATCGGATATGTCATTTGCAAGTATCTCCTCCCATCCAGCAGGTTGCTTTTTAGTTTTGTTGTGTCCTTTGCCATGCAGAAACACTTACTTTGATGCAGTCTCAGTAGTTTATTTTTGTTTTTATTTCCCTTGCCTCAGGAGACATATCTAGAGAAATTTTGCTATGACTCATATCAGAGATATCACTGTCTTATCTTTTCAAGAATTTTTTATGGTTTCAGGTCTCATATTTAGGTCTTCAATTATTCTGAGTTAATTTTTGTGTATGGTGAAAGAAAGTGGTCCGGTTTCATTCTTTTGCATGTGTCTGTCTGGTTTTCCCAATACTATTCATTGAAGAGATTGTTTTTTTCCCATTGTATATTCATTCCTCCTTTATCAAAGATTAATTGACCATATAATTGTGGGTTTATTTCTGGGTTTTCTATTCTCTTTTATTCATCTATGTGCCTATTTTTATGCCAGTACCATACTGTTTTAATTACTACCAGTTTGTAATATAACTTGAACTCTGGAATTGTGATAGCTTCAGTCTAGTTTTTCTTTTCCAAAGTTGCTTTGCAATTTGAGATCTTTTTGGTTCCAACAAACTTTAGGATTGTTTTTTTTTTTTTAGTTCTGTGAAAAATGCTGTTGGTATTTGGTTTGCATTAAATCTGTAGATTGCTTTGGGTTAGTATAGCCATTTTAACAATGTTCTTCCAATCCTGAACATGGAATGTGTTTCCATTTCTTTGTGTTCTCTTGCATTTCTTTCTCCACTGTTTATAGTTTTCAGAGTACAGGTCTTTCACCTCTTTGGTCAGGTATATCCCTAGGTATCTTGTTATTTTTGGTGCAATTATAAATGGGATTGTTTTCATAATTTCACCTTCTGCTGTTTCATTATTAGTGTATAGAAATGCAACAGATTTCTGTGCATCAATTTTGTATACTGCCACTCTACTGGATTCATTTATCAATTCTAGTAGTTATTTGGTGAATTCTTTAGAGTTTTGTTATATAGGATCATGTCATCTGCAAATAGTGAGGGTTTTATTTCTTCCCTACCAATTTGGATGCCTTTTATTTCTTCTTCTTGTCTAATTACCATGGCTAGGAATTCTAGTACTATGTTGAATAAATGTGGTGAGAGTGGACAACCTTGTCTTGTTCCTGGACTTAGGGGAAAACCTCTTAGTTTTTCCCCATTGAGTATGGTGTTAGCTGTGGGTTTTTCATATACAGCCTTTATTATGTTGAGGTATATTCCCTCTAGACCTACTTTGCAGAGGGTTTTTATCATAAATGGATGTTGTATTTTTTCAAATCCTTTTTCTGCGTATTGAAACGATCATATGATTTTTTTCTTTCTCTTATTGGTGTAACATATCACCCTGATTGTTTTGCAAATACTGAAACACCCTTGCATCCCAGAATAAGGCCCACTTTATCATGGTGTATGATTTTTATAATGTATTGTTGGGTTCAGTTTCCTAATATTTTGTTGAGAATTTTTACATCTGTATTCATCAGAAATATTCTCTTGTTTTGTGATGTCTTTATCTAGTTTTGGTATCAGGGTGATACTAGCTTCATAGAATGAATTTGGAAGTTTTCCTTCCTCTTGTATTTTTTGGACTATTTTGAGAATAGTATTAAGTTTTCTTTAAATGTTTGTTAGAATTTGCCTGTGAAGCCATCTGGTCCTGGACTTTTTTGAGGGGAAGTTTTTTGATTACTGATTCAATTTCATTGTTGGTAATTGGTCTGTTCAAATCTTCTATTTCTTTCTGCCTTAGTTTTGGTAGGTTATATATTTCTAAGAATTTATCCATTTCTTCTAAGTTGTCCAATTTGTTTGCTTATACGTTTACATAGTATACTGTTACAATTGGTGTTTTTTTTTTTAAATTTCTTCTCTTTCATTAGTGATTTTTTTGGGGGGGGGTCCTCTTCCCCCCACCCTGCCTCTTTATTTTTTTTTACTTTTTATTTTTGGATGTGTCTTGCTGGAGATTTATCAATTTTGTTGATTCTTTCAAAGAACCAACTCCTGGTTTCATTGATCTATTGTTTTATTTTTAATTTCTATATCATTTATTTCCACTCTAATCTTTATTATTTCATTCCTTTTGCTAGGTTTGGGTTTTATTTGTTCTTTTTCTATCTACTTTAGGTGAAAGGTTAAGTTGTTTATTTGATATTTTTTCTGTCTCTTGAGGTAGGCCTGCATTGCCATAGACTTCCTTTTTAGAACCGCTTTTGCTGCATCCCCAAAATTTTGGACCATTGCATTTTCATTTTTTTCTGCGTGTAATTTTTTTTAATTTCATATTTGTTTTGTTTTTGACCCATTCATTGTTTAGTAGCTTGTTATTTAACTTCCATGTGTTTGTGGTCTTTCCATATTTTTTCTTGTGGTTCATTTCTAGTTTCATAGCATTGTGGTCAGAAAAGATGCAGGGTATGACTTTGAACTTTTTAAATTTGTTGAGGCTTGTTTTGTGGCCTAATATGTGATCTGTTCCAGAGAATGTTCTGTGAATTTGAAAAGAATGTGTATTCTGCTGTTCCAGGCTGGAATGTTCTGAATATGTCTGTGAAGTTCATCTGGTCCAGCGCATCATTCAAAACCACTGTTTCCTTGTTGATTTTCTGTTTGGATGATATATCCATTGACGGAAGTGAGGTATTTAAGTCCCCCACTATTATTGTATTAGTATCAACTAGTTCCTTTGTTATTAACTGTTTTATGTATTTTGGTGTTCCCATTTTGGATCCATAAATATTTACAATTTTTATATCCTCTTGCATTATCCCCTTTGTTATTATATAGTGTCCTTCTTTGTCTCTTGTTATAGCCTTTGTTTTAAAGTCTATTTTGTCCGAGTATTGCTACTTTGGCTTTCTTTTGAAATTCATTTACATGATAAATGTTTCTCCTTCTCTTCGCTTTCAATCTGTTAAGTGTCTTTAGGTCTGAAATTAGTCACTTGTAGGCAGCATGTAGATGGGTCTTATTTTTTTATCCATTCTGTCACTTTATGTCTTTTGATTGGAGCATTTAGTCCATTTATGTTCAAAGCAATTATTGATAGATATATATCATCATTTTGTCACTTTTTTGTGGTTGTTTCTGTATATTTTCTCTGATCTTTTCTTCTCCTGCTCTCTTTCATGGTTTGTTGGCTTTCTTAAGTGATACACTTAGATTCCTTTCTCTTATTCTTTGCACTGGTTTTCGATTTGTGGTTACCATTAGTTTTGTATATAACACCTTCTGCGTATAGTCTGTATTAGGTTGATGATTGCTTAAGTTTAAATCTATTCTTTACTCCCCCCCACCATGTTTTAGGTATATGACATCATATTTTGCATTCTTTGATTTTATGAATACCTTGACTGATTTTCACAGAAATACTCACTTTTACTGCTTTTGTAGTCTTTTTTTTTTTCACTCTTCATACTCTCACTTATGGTCTTTCCTTTCCACTTAAAGAGTTCCCTTTAGTATTTCTTGTGTCGCTGGTTTAGTGGTCATATCCTCCTTTAGTTTTTGTTGTCTGAGAAACTCTATCTCTCTTTCTATTCTGAACGATAGCCTCCTGGATAGAGTACTGTTGGCTGCAGATTTTTTCCATTCAGCACTTTGAAGATATCATGCCACTCCCTTCTGGCCTGCAAAATTTTTGCCACTGATTTTTAAAATTCCAGGTGTTAAGTCCCATTGGTTGTAAGAACTCACAAGTTTCTGCCTCTCTCACTTTCAAAGGCAAATGCCATGGGGAGTCATCCTGCCTGTTCATGGGCTCCCTAGTGTGAAAGTCTGCCTTTTATCCTTCTCTGCAGGACCTGCTCCCTCTCCCCCATGGGAGCCATGGTCTGTTTGCTCCCAGACTGCACCTTTGCCCTTCCTACCTTCCTCAATGTGGCCTCTTCTCTACCTTTATTTAGTGTGGGGTTTGTTCTGTCAGTCTCTGGGTCATTTTCTGGGTTATTTACACTAATGTGAGTGTTATCTAGTTGTATCCATGGGACAAGGTGAACTTAGAATTCTTCTACTCCTAGCCGTCCTCCTGGAAAACTGATATTTCTAAAAGTTATATCTTCAACTACTAACTGAAATTGGAGCCTATATTCTTGTCCATTTTTTTCTGTTTCTCACTAGAAAATGTGATAAATTTTAATGCATATTTTGTAACCTAGCTTATATAAACTAAAACTTTAACCGAAAAATAGATCTAATTAAAACCTATGCTCACGAACTTCTTATTAATAGATGGAAAAAATCTTAGCAACACATGTGTATAAAAACTTAACTTATAACTTGCTGAGGGTGTAGCGCTTAGAACTAGATGAGATGTGGCTATGGGAAAGTGGAAGAAAAACTACCAAAAAAAGTCAAGTCGACTAGATGCATTCAGCAGATTCCGTGATGTTTAAAACAAATATCAAATTGTTTTTATTAAACTACACGTCAGTATTAACTAATGAAATTTACTTATTTATTTTTAGCTACTTTAAAACATTTGAGTATGATTGATACACAATATTACATTAGTTTCAAGTATATGACATAGCGATTCAATAAGTTACGCTATGTTTGGACATATGTTGTGCTATGCTCACCACAAGTGTAGCTGCCATCTCTCACCATATAATGTTATTGCAATACTATTGACTCTATGCCCCAAGTTATGCCTTTTAGTCCTATGATTTATGCATTCCATAACTAGGAGCCGGTATCTCCTGCTCCCCTTCACCCATTTTGCCTATTCCTTTACTCCCTTCCCCTCTGGCAACCATTGATTTGTTCTCTGTGTTTATGGGTGTGTTTCTGCTTTTTGTTTATTTGTTTATTCATTTGTTCTTTAGATCCCACATCTAAGTAAAATCACATAGTACTTATCTTTCTCTAATTTATTTCACTTAGCATAATACCCTCTAGGTCCATCCATGTTGTCACAAATGGCAAAATCCCATACTTTTTTATGGCTGACTATTCCACTGTGTGTGTGTGTGTGTGTGTGTGTGTCTGTATCTTACATCTTCTTTATCTATTCATCTAATTTAGTTAGCTAGGAAGAGAACCTAGAAGCTCTCATAATCTTACCTATTTGCACCATTTATTTCAATGACAGTGGATTCACTGAATGCATTGAAATGCAAACAGAGCTCTCCAATAGAATCTTTATATTCCGTAACCCTTTGAAACGTGAAAGTTGTGAAAGAATGAAAAAGGAGGTAAATATTCTCAAGATACTCATTCAGATAATTTTTAACTGTTTATGAAAGAGTAGCTCAAAATCAGTCTTCATGAAGCTTAATGTAAAATCCCTCAGTGAGGAAAAGAAAAAAGCCTTTGTGTTATATTTCTCATTGTG
>NW_024423564.1:43966542-43998317 GCF_017311325.1 Ursus maritimus
ATCAACCAAGAACTTAAACAAAACAAAACAAAAAACTAAAATTATTGATTTGGCAAAAGATAAGGGATATTTAAAACCTCAAAATCATGTGAAAGCAAGGGCTTTGGGAGGTTAGTGAGTTTCAAAATTTGCTTTCGATTTGAAATTTTGTGATGAACCTAGGTTACCTGAGGCTTCACATTGATAGCTTCACAGGATGTCAAGAAATGAAGATAAAGTCAAAGACCAGGCTAAAGTGAAGAATTTAAAAGTAGAATCCCCATATGAAGCTGAAACCTAAAAGTGGTGCACATATATTACAAAATTAAATGAGAAATAGGGCTCACTATTTAGGAAATTACAAGAAACTTGTTTCAACTCTGACACAGAATGAAGGGTAAATATATCCTTTGACATTTGAAACCACACATTCTAACTGGTAGCTGGAGTTTGAATGCATACGATTTCTGTGCTACAAGTAAACAAAGATCAAGCAGGGGAACGTATTTGAAAATTACTCAGGTTGCCTGCATGCCAGAAAAAGTAGGAGAAAACATTTCATAAATCCTCTCTGGAGGACTCACCCTTCAAATCCAGATCTAGAAGAATTATCACATTAAGTTTAAGAAAAAATTAGTAGTTTTCAAACAAAACTAACAAAACATACAAGAAAAAAAAATGAGCCATATATGAAAATCCAAAGCAACAACAAAGAAATAGACTTATGAAGACTTCATTTGTTGGAAATCCATAAATGAACTCCTTGCACTAAGAGTTCAGAACACCAAAGACAAATAAATTTTAAAGTTAGCCAAAGAAAAAAAGACAATTCCCATTTTAAAGAAACAGTAATTAACTAAAAGATGAATTTTTAGCTATAATAAAGAAAATCCAGAAGACACTAAAATAATACATTAAAATGTTTAGGATGAAATAAAAATGATCAAAATTTAGATACTCCATCTTTCAGGAATAAAGGAAAGACATTTTTAGATTAAAAAAAAAACAAACTAAGGTATTTTCTCACCAAAGAAAATCAGAAAAACAAGACAATTAAATTAGACATAAAATGCAGATAGCAAAAATTGAGAGCCTTACAAAGACAAATTAACAAATTCATCATCATAACTATTATATCACATATATTTTATTGATATATGTATATAGACCAATTTTAAAAAATGAGGGTATGACATTTTCACCTGCACAAATGGCAAATTGCTGGATGGAAAATTTTACAAATGTACCTAAATTTACATCCAACACTCAGAGAATACACATTCTTTTCAAAACATATAAAATATTTATATATATAGACCACATATTATACCATAAATCTATCCCCAAAATACTAAGACTTGGTTTATACAGACAACATTCTTTAGTTTTACAGTCCAATTAAGTCAAATAATAAGAAAAATAATTAGAAAAAATATGTTTAAACTAAAAAGAGGCAAATAACACACCATAATACAAATTGGAAAAAAATAAGATTAAAAAATATGAAAACAACAAATCAGAATTGCAGGATACAAATAAATCAAGTTATAAAGGAATATTTTAAAGTATATGTGCTTAGATTGGAAAAGAATAAAAGCTCAACATTAGTCAAGCCACCACTTTAAGAAGTAGTAGAAAGAAGTATATCATAAATCTCAAAAATTTAAATGTAAAAGAATGATAAAGTTAGAAATTAAGGAAATAGAAAACATACAAAATAGAGACAATAAAGTCAAAAATTGGCATTTAGAAGGACTTACAAAATACAAAAAAAAAAAAAGGACAAATGTAATCAGAATCAAAAGGCATTAATAAGAATATTAGGGATGAGGAGATACATAACTACAGGTATTTCAGGGATTAAACAGAAAAGAAAAGAAGTATTATAACAATAAAGCCAATGCATTTGAAATTTTAGAATGAATGGATTATTTCTAGCAAATACAATTTATTAAAACTAACCTTGGAATAAATAACCTTAATTTTCATACTTTTAATAAAAATCAAAGCAGTAATTAAATGCCCACAAATGACAAGTTAGCTCAGTTAGCATGAGACAAAGTTCTATGAAATCAACTGGGATATAATATGTCCAATTTTTCAGAAATAATTCCACAGTTTAAAAATAAGGAGACATTCTCCTTTCATTTTATGACAACAGAACACATTGATTGCCAAACCAGACACAGTCATGCTAGGGAAGAAAACTTTAGATCAATTTCATTCACAAATTTTGATGCAACAATCTAAAATAAACTATAATACATAGCAGGAAAACTCATTTGATTACCCCAGCAAATGCAGTAGAGGCTTTGAGAAAATACAAGTCTTGTTCATATATATATAGAGAGAGAGAGAGAGAAAGAGAGAGAGAGAGAATTATTAAAGCAGCTACAATAAGAACAACAGCAAAATAAACAAAAACAAAAGTCATCTCATCAGATATAATATTGGGGTGAAATATTGAAGCAATTCCCTTTAAGATCAAGAATACAAATATTTTCTGTATATACTTCTCCATTTAAAGAAAGTTATGATTTATATGTCAACGCAATAGTAAGACAATGGAATCCTGCAATGTCCTACAAAACAGTCCTAGAATGAGGTAGGACAATGTAAGAAAATAAAATATGTAAGAAATAGAGAAAATTATTGCAGATTATATAATTGTCTATGTTGATAACCCCCAACATAGATATATTTTTAGAACCATTAAGAAATTTTAGCAAGTTTGCTAGATACACAATCAATATATAATATCAACTGTCAGAGAGAGAATATGACAATTTTTGTAGAAAGTTAAAATAAAACAAAACAAAAATACTACTTCAATCTCCATGGTCCTTTTTACACAGTAAGTAGGTTATATGAAATAGCATAAGAAATTAAATGAAGCAAGAAAATTCACCCATGATCAACAGACAACACTATCAGCAGAAAAATTATGAAACAAACCAGTTAGTGGAATGAGCAGAAGAGTACTTCAAAACAATTATAAATATCTTAAAGCAAATTCAGAAAAGGATGGATCTAATGGGCAAAGAGATTGGGAATTTTAGAGAGAAATTGATACTTTAATAAAAAACCAAATGGAATTTCTAGAACTGAAAAATACAATGTCTTAGAAATAAAAAGTTTTCACTGGGTAGACTTTAGAGTAGATTGGACTCTAAGGTTCATTAAACTTGAAGACAGATCAATAGCAATCATCAAAATTGAAGTAGAAAGAGAGAAAAAAGATGGAAAAACAAAGTTAAACCAGTTGTAGTAGCATCCAATGGAACCTCTCAGTAGTTAAAAATTAAAGATAAATTGAATAAATTTTGTGAAAAATGGGAAAAATCTGAGTCTTCTTCACCTTTAAAAATATCTCCATAATGGACAAATGAGAACAACGTTGATGAGAGAAAATTAAAATTCAACGTGGACGAGGGATTGGTGTAGTGGACACTGGACGTTTGAAGCTGGGTAGCATCTAGGACCCTTTTCTCAGTAAAACTACCCCGGGTGCCCTAGGGTACCCCGTTTACTTAATTCACTTTTTTCTATTCCAGGAGCAGCACAGGAAGCAATGTTTGTTAATAATACAAATGGTGAACGTGTATTCAGTTCTTAGACTGTTCCAGGAAATCTTCTGGGATTTAGATTATTCATAACATCACATTCTTCTAGCCACTTCTGAATGAGCATGAGTAGCTGTCTCAAATCAAGCCTAACAGGGTAATCTCCAGGAGAATGTTTTTTCTTCTGATTTGCTTGAACTTGGCAAGAAAACAAACCAAACAAACAAAAATACCTCGTCCGATTGTTAAGGAGCCTTCACCCGGATCCTGAGAATGAGGCAAACGTAATGGAATGCAAAGCCTCAGGATGAGAACTAGTTCTGTGATACTATTTGAGTTTCTAAGTCAAACAGTTAGCCAGCCTTTGCCATTACTCAAGTCATTATAGGACTTTTTTTATTTAAACCAGTTCGAGGTGAATTTTCTCTCCTTGCAAAGAAATAAGTCCTAATAGGTAAAGACAAAAAGGTAAAGCTTACCCCTTGTCAATGACTTCAAGTCTCTTGATTAGTTGAGTTTTACTGCAGAACAGTAGGAGAGTCTGGGAAATTTCTGGATATTGGATAATATAGCTATTTTTAATTAAGAAAAAGATTCATTTCAGAGATAAACCTAGAATTTATTATGGAAAAATGTGATTTATTTTTATGTTCATAATTTTATATTATATATCTTCTTCAGACACACATATATATAACTAAATTTTAAAACTATATTGCTCAGGTAATGCAAGTATAAGTTGTATGTTTGAGCCTATGCCCTTTAAGTTCCTTCTGTCCCTGGAATTTTGAGAATTTACTGAAAAAATGTGTTTTATTAAAGTTCTAAACAACATTTGTGTAAATCGCATTCTACTTAGTATACTCTAATTTAGTATTTTCTTCCATTTTAAAACAGGTTATATATGTAATAATTATGAACATATATCAATATGCAATTATGTGAAAGGGCAGAAAAATTAATTATGAAAAAACAGGCAAATGTTCTCCTATGATATTTGAAAGGATCCATCAGGAAATATTTTCCCTTCTTTATACTGTAAGCAATATTAAAACGCCCCTGTTTTAAACAGAATACATTTAATAATTCAATAATAGCATCTCTAGCACCTGATTATCTAGGAAAAAAACAAAATAGGTCTTTGACAAAACATTAGTTAGACGTAGTTTGATTGAGAGAGTAGACAGCTGATACTTTAAGCCAATGATACCATATTTGGTAGGAGATAACTAAGGAATCTAGGCATTTTAGACCCTTGTAGCTACGGAATCATGATAGGTACATGAATTGAGATCATACTATGGTATCGGGTATCACTCAGAATGTCAATAAATCTATCAAAACCTTAAATACGCATTTATCAATAGTTTTATATTTTCGTTTGCATGTTGCTGTATAAAAATTAAGTGCACAAATAAACAAATCAAAAAATGGGCAGAAGATATGAACAGACACTTTTCCAATGAAGACATACAAATGGCTAACAGACACATGAAAAAATGTTCAAAATCATTAGCCATCAAGGAAATTCAAATCAAAACCACACTGAGATACCACCTTACGCCAGTTAGAATGGCAAAAATAGACAAGGCAAGAAACAACAATTGTTGGAGAGGATGTGGAGAAAGGGGATCCCTCCTACATTGTTGGTGGGAATGCAAGTTGGTACAGCCACTCTGGAAAACAGTGTGGAGGTCCCTTAAAAAGTTAAAAATTGAGCTACCCTATGATCCAGCCATTGCACTACTGGGTATTTACCCCAAAGATACAGACGTAGTGAAGAGAAGGGCCATATGCACCCCAATGTTCATAGCAGCAGTGTCCACAATAGCTAAATTGTGGAAGGAGCCGAGATGCCCTTCAACAGATGACTGGATTAAGAAGTTGTGGTCCATATATACAATGGAATATTACTCAGCTATCAGAAAGAACGAGTTCTCAACATTTGCTACAACATGGACAGCACTGGAAGAGATAATGCTAAGTGAAATAAGTCAAGCAGAGAAAGACAACTATCATATGATTTCTCTCATCTATGGAACATAAGAACTAGGATGATCGGTAGGGGAAGAAAGGGATAAAGAAAGGGGGGGTAATCAGAAGGGGGAATGAAACATGAGAGACTATGGACTATGAGAAACAAACTGAGGACTTCAGAGGGGAGGGGGGTGGGGGAATGGGATAGACCGGTGATGGGTAGTAAGGAGGGCACGTATTGCATGGTGCACTGGGTGTTATACACAACTAATGAATCATCGAGCCTTACATCGGAAACCGGGGATGTACTGTATGGTGACTAACATAATATAATAAAAAATCATTAAAAAAAAAAATTAAGTGCAATGAATAGGTGTACATATGTATCTTATAATATGTTGTTTTGAAAACTCCAGGATTAAAGACAAAAACACTAAATATGTGACTTTGTTATATATACTCCTCTAAACAGTCTAATAGAGATGTGTTGGAGTGAATAGTGACATATCATAAAGTATACATATTGTGAAGTCAGGGCCACAGTATGTAGTGGTATTTCACTTTAGTGGTCAAATTTGTTACTCTGGGTGACAGCGAAGAATTTGCTTCCTGCTTAGAATAGAGTAGTATAGAGTAGTGATTAAGATTGCTACTGTGGGATGGGACAGCATGGCATAATCCACACTAGCTCTGTGATGGTGGGCAAATTACTTAACACATCTCCATGTTTTGGTATCCTCAACCATATAATGGGAATAGAGTCTACTTCGTAGTAACGGTCAACAATTCTTAGATGTGCTTTGTAGGACCCCTTGTTTCCGCAGGCACTAATAGAGTAAATTCAAAGTAACAGAGCTTTTATTAAATGTCAGCTATTAGTTTTATTGGTGAAATGAAGGTAATGGGGTATACCTTATAGGAATGTTGTAAAAATAAAAGCATATCATATGTAACAATTCTGGCACACAATAGGTTCTCAGTAAATAGTAGCTATTACCATTATCATGGAAACTAACCTTTCTTTATGCAACTTAGATATAAGACCATTAAAGTAAGAATTTCTTAGTAATTTTGCATGAAATAAATATAAGTAAAATTCCATAATATTTTAAATTCAAATCTGTATTTTGGGGAAGGTTGCCTTGACTAATATATTTCAAAGAAAGATCAAAACCTCAGTAAAATCCAAATATTTATTTATTTGTTTATTTTTTTAAAGATTTATTTATATATTTCAGAGAGAGAGATGTGTGTGTGCATGTGCAGGGGGAGGGGCAGAGGGAGAGGGAGAGCTGCACACTCCCCACTGAGCCCGGAGCCCAAGAGGGTTGCATCTCAGGACCCTGAGATCTTGAGCCTGAGATCATGACCTGAGCCAAAATCAAGAGTCAGATGCTTAACTGGCTGAGCCACCATGGCGCCCATTAAAATCCACATATTTGAAAGAGATCTATATCATCTCTCCTTTAAGTCCACAGAGAATATGAATTCAGTTCTCTTTCAATCATGGGTGCATGGACAAACCAGCGTCCTGAATAATAATATAGCTATAATCATTGACAGTTGATTAGGTTTAAAAAAATCTAGGCTAGTGTCAAGTCAGGTCAACATGACCTGATTTTTAGCACTTCATGTTTTAGAAATTAAGGTTTCCAATAATATATATGCAAAACTTGAATTAAAAAGCATACAACTTATAAACTTTGTGGCATTATGGTTTTTATGATGCAGTAATTTTGACCTTTGGAGAATATAAAAAATTCAGAGATAACATGATCTTTATCTTCTCAGCATGGCATGTTGATAGATTCTCTCATTTCAGTTTATAGTTACTGATAATGAGGTATGTTTGATCTTTATGCTTGTTTTTTTTTTTAGTCTTTCATAATTAGAAAATTGTTTGGTAATCATCTTGAAGTTGGCATGTAAAATAACTGCACTTTTATATGCAAAAAAGTCTCTTCTTTCTTTATTAAATATACTATTGCTTAGTTATCTGCTTTTGGGAAAGTTATTAGTCACGTGTTCTATGCGTTACTAATAGTTCTATGTGGTTTAGCTTATTCTATAGAGAAGGCATCCTTCGCTGACTTTTATCAATGTTTACTTAAAAAAGTGGAAATCTGTTTCTTAAATTTTTTTTAAGTAATCTCAAAGTTAGCTCTTGAAGCAACCCTAAACTTGTCCCTTTTTCAGATTGTCATATAAATGGAATCATACAGTATTTAGCCTTTTGTGATGGTTTCTTTCACTTAGCATAATGTTTTTGAGATTTGTCTATCTTGCTGAACATATCAACAGGTATATTATTTTTATTGTGGAGTAGTATCCCATTGTATGGATATATCAGTATTTGTTTACCCATTTACCAGCTAATGAACATGTAAGTTCTTCCCAGGTGTGGACAGTGACAAATAAAACTGCTATAAACATTGGGATGCCTGGTGGCTCAGTTGGTTAAGCATCTGCCTTTGGCTCAGTCCCACATCAGGCTCCCTGCTCAGTGGGAAGCCTGCTTCTTCCTCTCCCTCTGCCTGCTTCTCTCCCTGCTTGTTCCCTCTCTCTCTCTCTCTCTCTCTGACGAATAAATAAATAAAATCTTTTAAAAAACTGTGATAAACATCATACTTAGATTTTTGTATGGATACATGTATTTTTCCTCTCCAGAAAATAGTAGGTATGAAATTTCTGAGTCATACATTAAGATAGTTTTTATTTTAAAAGTCTAAACCAGAATTTTTGTTAGATTCAAGCTTTGCAATAATGATTTAAAGATTTTCTTCATTATTTTCTGGAATTTTGAAATGGTATCAAAACTTGGAAAAATATCCCCTATTCTCCCAAGGAGTCTTAACTTTCTCTATTCTACAACAAGGAGATAATTTTTTCCCCCTGAATATCCAGTTAGAATTGCTTGTATATAGCTTGGAGGCAGATTATTATAATAGGCTGACATTTTATGAACAAGCATAGATTCCAATATTATTAACTGTGCAGAAAATCTGTATTATTGTGCCAATCTATGAGACAGCCAGGATCTTTATTTGGAATACTATGTCAGAGAAATATCTGGTAGCATGGCATCATGCTTTATGGATATCTGTTAACATTAATAGCCAAAACAAAGAAAAGAAAAGAAAAAAAAACCCAAAACCTTTTTCTTCAGTGTGGAACATTGATCTTCGCTTTGGAGTCATCCTTTATCCTGTTAGTCAGAGAATTTAACTCTAGCTCTAAACTAATCATAGTAATGAGTCATTTCTTAGAGAAGCCTGAAGTTGAATTGAATTTGAGAACTTAGTTCAGTTCCAACTGGTTTTAGCCTATTTTGGAAAAACGGTGCAATACAATGGAATCAAATAGTCTCTTTAAGATACTGCTAGCCAGCTTCAGTTACTTCTTTGATAGATTTTATTATTTTTCTCTGAATCCCTTATGGCCAATGTATATTTTCCACCAATATTGCAAAAAAACTTTGCCTTTCATAGTTCCTTCAGGAAATGATTACTGGCTATGCAGCTAATTTACCTGATTATGGGAGTGAGGAGTATTCTTTCTGGAAAGCCGTAGAGACATTACTTGCTATCTGCATAGGGGCAGTGTGATGATGGTGGTGGTGACAGTGATGGAGGGGGGTGATGTGGCAAGGGTGGTGGTGGTAGTGAAGGGCAGTAACTGAGGACAGTGGAGCTTAGCCCAGTCATGTCCACGTAACACGTTGGACTGTCTCCCTGAGTGAAGCCAGGAGAATGGCTTCTCAACAGCTTTGATTTCTTTACTAATATTCCAGAGTCCCAGGGAGGAGTAGACTGACTACCTAATAACAATCTACATGGTCTCTTGCTGAATATTATAAACAGTGTAACTCCCCCAAAAATGTTCCAGACTCTGGCAGAACATTTTATTCAAAGGACAGCATAGTTATTGTAGAATACACAAGAAGTGAAACCATATTAAAGGTTATGTCAACATGGAGGAAAAACATATTTTCACTAGGGGAAATTTAGAGAAATATAAACATCATTAAAAGGTGAATGATGACTTAGAAAGGAAAGGTTAACATAACCAAATTTTGCTCATTAAACTCCGTAGGAAAAAAAGGAAGAGAAAGACAGCTTTGGTCTTTTAAATGCCCTTTTTGTGTCCATTGATCACATTGAACTTGTCTTCTACACTTCATAACATGCTACTTTAAAATTTACGATCTAGAAACATACTGGCTCTTGTCCCCAGCAAAACATGTTCCCAAATGACATTTAAGTTGTTTTCCAGATCTCAAGAAATACATAGGAACTTTATGTGCTCACACCAAAACTTGTTGCAACTACTGAGAAACTGCAATAGTAAAGATAAAGATTTCCAACACTTTTAACCGAAATGTTACACTAGGATTTTAGTAGTAAGTGTCCTTTTCCCTGGTCAATTATTGTGCACAAATAATAACCAAACGGATGTGAACATCTGGATGGATGCCACTGATGGAGAAGTCACTTTCTGACTGTACATTCAGGAGAATCTCTAAATTCTGATTTCCACTTGCCACAGAGGTCATCCAGTACACTTTTATAGTCCCCACGTCAGTCATGCATTTGACTCTGAATGTAGCACAAGGATTTGCCTACTGACAAATGCTGCTTGGAGTAACATTTAGTTTTAAGACCTCAATTTGACATTAGAGGAAAAAAGTTCAACTTTAGGATTAAAAAATAAAGATATTGGAGGAAATTCATTGGAAGGAAACAGTGAGACTATATATTTGATCTCTTTCTATCACTAAAACTGCTGAGAACTAACAGTCACGTGTTCAAGCACTGAAATTTTAACAATTGAATAAGTATATAAATGACTTGGTTCTAGTTCAAAACTTCAAGTATTTTGTAAAGTGCTCAGTAAAAGTGATTCTTTCACATTTTACCCACCTCCCACAAATAAAAGTGCCAAGAAAAAGAAGAAGAACTGGATATACTTATTTGTAAGACTGTGCAATATTAAGATTGTTCAACAAGATTTACAATGAACTTAATTTGTTTTATTTTCTTCCTCCTTAATGTTTTTCTCAATTAATGAAAGGTTTATCAACTTTTGAGAGCATATGTTCTATTTCAGAATAGATGAAATTGTATTTCTGCTATGACTACAGTTTGCAATGAAGATAAATCCACAAGTGACTATGACAAAGTACCAGAATATGCAAAATTCTGCAAAATATATTTATAGCACAAATTAAATGTGGCCCATTTCAATTATGTTCAGGTCTTCAGTACATGAACTAGCAATTTATTTTATTTTATGACCAAAAGGGGAATTTGTGAAAAAAAAATAGAAAAGGTCATCTGCTTTTAATCATAGATTTAAGAAAAACTTAGATTGAGAATGTTATTGTACCTAAGAATTTCATTGTCTTCCACTTAAAAGCATCTATTAATAGAGTTCACCAGACTTATCACAAATAAATAATAGTATACTCTATATAGTCTTGTACAATTGGGTCTCATGTTCTCTGACTTTCACCTCTTCCTTTCTCTTTCCACTTTTTTCACAGTCATTTCTAATTGTCTCTTAATGACAATGGCTTTACTTCCACAAAGTATAAGATTTTCCCAGTTCCTTTCCTTTTTTTAGTTGCAGAAACCACTCTGTCCCTTTCCTATTACCTTTCTCTTTAAGAACTTAAAAAGTGGCCAAACTTCTTCTGTATAAGCATATATAATAAATATTCTAGGCTTTGTGGTTAATACAGTGTCTTTACAACGAGTCATGTCAGGTTTTTTAAAAAGAATATTTCAATTTTTTATATACAATTTTTAGGTTTATTTATTGCAGCAGCTAGTATTAGCCCACTTACTATAATGCAGGCACCTAACCCAGTGCCGCAGACTTCTCTGAGAAGGTGAAGTCTGTGGCAAATCCTCAAGAAAAAACAGTTGTTAAGTAGTTAAACATGAGGGTCAGTGTCTCGTGCATGAACTTGCCCTGGAAGCTGGAGATCAAAATCAGCCCCAGTCTAGTGGAGACCTGTTTAAGCTACATCTCCTTGGCGAGCTCCTCCTGCCACGCCTGGCCCTTTTTTTTTTTTCCCTTATAGAGCCTCAACAACAGGCAGAACCATTTTTTTTTTAAAGATTTTATTTATTTATTCGACAGAGATAGAGACAGCCAGCGAGAGAGGGAACACAAGCAGGGGGAGTGGGAGAGGAAGAAGCAGGCTCACAGCGGAGGAGCCTGATGTGGGGCTCGATCCCATAACGCCAGGATCACGCCCTGAGCCGAAGGCAGACGCTTAACCGCTGTG
Source organism: Ursus maritimus (assembly GCF_017311325.1). NCBI lineage: Eukaryota > Metazoa > Chordata > Mammalia > Carnivora > Ursidae > Ursus > Ursus maritimus. The sequence goes on from NW_024423564.1 coordinate 43,978,354, forward strand.
CCACCCAGGCGCCCCGGCAGAACCATTTTTTAACATGGAAGAACCATTTTTTAACATGGAAGCTCCATCTTCTAATAGGAAAGAAACTATACACAATATGTAAACTAATGACTATGGCTGTGTTAAATAAAACTTTATTTATAAAAGCAGACAGTGAGGTAGATTTAGGCTGTGGACCATTGTTTGTTGATCCCTGACTTAATCTAAATTCACTTTTTTGAAACCATTTTTTAAAATTGCACCCCACCAAATTACTATCACTTTTTTACCTGATTGTGCCCCAAGAGGAAGTTTATAGAGGATGAATGTACGCTTTGTTTCAGATGCATGTTTTCCTTTTGTCTTTTCATTCCTTTTCCTTATACTCTTCATCCTTCCAAATCCATTTTTGAAGATTCCTACAATATGCATTCAAAGTACATATGCTTTCTCTCTTCAGTGGAGTTGCCCACAATTTCATACAAGAACTTAGTTTTTCTCTTTATAACTGAGAACTGGTAATTATCTTCTGTTTAGACTCCAGTTTTTCTTTACACTAATTGACCCTTTGTACTATACAAATCAAAGTGAAGTGTGTGGTATTTGGTATTATTGAGCAAGGTGGATCTTTTCTGGACCTTGATTTTTCATTTCAGATGATTTTCACCTGGTTCTCCAATCCTCACATATTAGGTACAAGAGAAATTATAAATCTTATAAAAATACTTAAAAAGAGACTGTGTTGGGAATTTACAGAGGTCATAGGTCAGCAGGAAAAGGCATGAATGTTCCTGATTTTCTCATTGTCTCTCAGAAAGATTCGATGGAGCCAGGGACCAGAAGAGGCTATGTTCCAAGGGAAAGACTTTTTTGCTTGGATTTCTCTAATCTCTCTCAATCTTCAAATCAATATTTTTTTCATCAAATTTGAAAAAACAATTATCTCATACATCCTCATATATTTTGGCCCCAATCCCACTCTCTTCCTCCTAACATTTATTATAGACAGTTTAGCTTGGTATGCTCCCCAAATCCCTGAATCTCTGTTCATTTTCTATAGTCTTTTTTTTCCTGGTATTCAGATTGGATTATTACTAATGATCTGCCTTCACATTCACTGGCTTTTTTCTCTGTTATCTACAATTTGCTGGTAAACTTACCTAACCAAATTTTGTTTTAATTATTTTACATTTCAGCTGTAGAATTTTCATTTTTTTCTTTTGTATAGTTTCTATTTATCTGCTGAAATTCTCATAACTGTTAGCTCATTAAAGCAATATTTTAATTTAGTTGATTGCTATTAGTTATTTGAATATGTCTTAATAACTTTAGAGAAGTCTTTGGGCGCTCAATCCAACACATGAGGAATCTAGAAGTTCATTGCTATTAATGACTTTATTCTTATCCTATGGGTGATACTTTCTTGTTCTGTTTGGTTATTTAATATTTTTCATGTCTAGTAAATTTATGTTGCATGACTATCGTATATATACTGTAAAGAATTTTTATTCTGTTATCTCCTTTTAAAGATTATTGGGTTTTATTCTTGTAGGCAGATCAATTACTGTTTAATTACTTTGTACTGATATAGGCTAGGCTTCATGCTTGTTAGGACAATTTTTTGGAAAGTCTAAGATGTTTTCCATTTTTTTTTTTTCAAGATTTTATTTATTTATTCGACAGAGATAGAAACAGCCAGTGAGAGAGGGAACACAAGCAGGGGGAGTGGGAGAGGAAGAAGCAGGCGCATAGTGGAGGAGCCTGATGTGGGGCTCGATCCCATAACGCCAGGATCATGCCCTGAGCCGAAGGCAGAAGCTTATCCGCTGTGCCACCCAGGCGCCCCTCCATGTTTTTATAACTCAACCAGGCCCAATGATGAAATTCCTTCTCTCCTTAGGATCTTGTCAGGACTTGGTTTTAGAATTTGTCAGGGTAGACTTAGAGTAGATTTTCCTCCAGATTGTGGTTCTTACTCTCGTGTTGAGGCCTAATGTCTCAGCTAGATGCAAAAGGTGTACTGAAGTATAAGGTATTAAAGAAGTAGAGACACTTTGGTTGAGTTGCACCTCCACCGTCTTCCAGCATCGTTTGACTGTAGCATCTCCGGTTCTTTCTTAACCGTGTAGCAGCTGCTTTATCAGCCTTTTCTAGCAAGCCTTTTGGTATACCCAGCCAGATCTCAGCCAAGGGCATGTAGGAACCCCCTACTTACATTCCTGCTCTCTTTTTTGTGAGACTCCCCTTCTCCAATGACGTCACTTGCATCTTCCAGCAACTTGAACTTTTCTCAACCATGGTCTCTATCTCCTAAACTCAGCAGAACCACTGTGTTATAACTGAGCTCTTCACCAAAGTTGGCAGTTGTCGCTAGGCACACAATTGAGCAATTGTGGGGCTCCCTTCATGACTCCTCATCTCTGGGATAACAGTCTAAGCTGCTTGTAGTCCAATTCCTAAAAACAATAACCTCATATATTTGTCCACTTTGCAGTTGTTTACTGTTGCAGAGCTAATCTAGATTACTCTAGATACAAATTGTTGGCTGCAGGTAGAAATGTTTTTCACATTTTAAAAATTTATATAAATGTAATTATTAAATATATAGTGTCAGTTTTTAAGATTCACCCAACTAGGTATAAATAGCTATTGTTAACATATTTTCATGGCTGTATTATATGAACACATCTGTTGTGTGAATATAGCAGGATTTATAATATTATTGCTATACTGGGATTTTTTTTTTTTAATTTTAGACTTTTATTAGCAATCCTGATCTGAAAAATTTTGTACATGTTTTCTGGGGCTTATGTGCACACAGTGCTGTATGATATACACATAGGATTGAAATTTCTAGGTTATAGTGTTTGTGTGTCTTCAATTTTATATAATATCAATAAACCATTGTCCTGAGTGGCTATAATAATTTATCTCCCATGAGCAGAGTATTAAAGTTCTTATTTCTTCATATCCTTGCCAAAACTTGGTATTTTCTGCACTTTTAATTTAGAGTCATTTGATGGATATTTTTAATGCTTGAAGCCAATCTTTTAATAATTTTTGTAGCACTAAATTAAGGCCATAGTAATCTAGATTGAAAACAATAGGCACTAAGAAAATACATGAGTATTTATGACATTTTAAAAACCTTTATATGATTATATAAATCTAAGTTAAAATGTTCTTAATAGTTGATGTAATGAGATACAGAATTTCAGGAGAAGAACATTAATTCCTCTTTGTTATTTTAAAGTTGGCAGGTGTTAGAAACATCACAATAGATTATCTGCACATTCTTTCATTCCTATTAAGAGTTTGATTTGTGTTAACTAGAGCAGTATGCTCTCCTTCTTGACCGGTTCTTTTCACATCTGTTTGTTACCTTTGAGAAAGACACATTAACAACTTGCCCCGAGCAGCAGATTTTGCCAGTGACTTGCTGCCAATTGGGTATTAAAGGGAATTGGGAACACATGTTTTGTTTTAAAAATCCCTAACAGTTTGGACTGGTTGCCTTTGGACTGGACTAATTGACACTCAATCATTGTCATGCTGCCTAGCCCATGTGTGATAATCATTTGGGGGACAATGGTTTGCAAGTTGCACTTCATGACTTTGGATCTGAATGGCAGTATCAAAGTAAATGCTGCCATCTGACCCATTTCACAATGGAGTAGGAAATGCAGCTCTTATTGAAAATCTCCTAACTGTACTAATTTATATTCATCTGATAACCCATTGAGGGGAAAATGGGAATGAGTTGGCAGGTGGCCTTTCAGATATAAAGGGCACATGGCAAACTGGTTGTTTGTTGCTTACTCACACTGGAATACTAAAGATATCGCAGAATATGCATATTTCTGGAATTTCATTTTTTTAAAATTCTGATCAGCACTCTATTCATAATCTAAACATTATAATTTAGAAATCTTCTTACATAAGTGAGACTCATTTGTGTGTATTTAATACATTTATGAACATAACATATGGTTTGTTCTTAACATGTCAGAATTAGAGCTAGGATTACTGTATTATCATTTATGCAATTTTAATGCATACAAATTTTTGTGGGTTTTTTTTTCCAGCTTAATGAATGAAAACTAAGCCACTCGTTTTTCTTTAGGCACTGGTTCTAATGTTTTCTCATAATGCTGGCACAAAATGACTGAAAAACATCCTTTTGAAATATGAATTTAAAAAGATATTCCTTAGAATGCACTTAGATCAAAGTGAGAAAATATTATTTAAAATCTGAAAATCAGAATAACCAAATGTCTTTATTATATGTGTATAAACTCACATATGCACACACACACACACACACACACACACTACTAAGTTCAAATAAAAATAGCCCTCTATTTTATTAGGCCTATAATCTTTAGAGATTATTTTTTTTATAACCAAAGTTTGAGATACTTCCTTTTTTTTTTAATTTTTAGAATTATACTGGTCTGATAAAATGGAAATCACCGTTATTGACTCTTTAAGGTTTTATTTTCTTCAATTTCTACAAATCAGTCTGAAAAGTAACTCTTTCATTCAGTGAGTTGTTTTCCTAGTTGATTTGATCCAATTCTGTATTTAAAATAATGGCTGAAATACCAACATCTTAATTTTTAAAAATGTAAATGCATCTAATACATAACTAATAACTTCATTGATTTTTTAAAAATATAAAATGACATTCTATGGGATAATATAGGTATATTTCTGGTTGCCTGTCTTAAACTGCCAATTGTATTTTTAAATATTAAGAGTCAAGAATAATAATGCATAAATATGACAAGAATAAAAAGCAAAAACAACTTCTAATCTTACAGTAAGTAAAAGTAAAATATGTCTTGGTAGTGCCAGAGAAATGACATTAAAAAGGGGGAAGCATATAAGATAGCAAATTAAATTAGGAGAATTTGAAAATAAGATATAGTAGTAACTGCAATCGTTTAAATTTTACTATGTCCCTGGAATTCTGTTAATCATCTTACAGCCTTATTTCATTTAATCCTGGCAACAACTCTATGAAGTGTTTTTTTATTATGTATGTTTTGCATATATTTGTATAGCTATACATTTCTCATCTATATAGAATAGCTCTATACATAAATATTCATCTTTTACAGATACAGTTGTGGGCAACTAACTTGCTCAAGGTCACGCAGTCAACGAATTAGGAACTGGAGTTTGAGCTCCTTGCCTGACTTCAAAGCCCAGTTTCCATTTTGCTTCACTGTCAAAGAAATGACAACGATGGAGGGGGTATTTGCTATGAATATGATCATGGAAACTGAAAGACCCCATGACAGCTGTAGGAATGAGAATTTCTGGATTGCCTGAAACTGTGGTAGATAGCCAAAAGTATGTTTAGAAATAAAGATAAATTTTATGCCTATTTTCTTGATATACAAATTTCGGAGTGAGAAACAGTATAAACTTATTTTTTGTGGTAATCTAAGGCTATCCTAGGAAACCATAGGAAATGTGCATTTCATAATATTGAAGTCATTTTGAACTTCCTCATAAGCAAGTTAACCATTTTTTAACCTTACTCTTACTACTTTGGTCAATTTACCAGATTTTATTGCTTGTGCTCTGTGAAGAAAGGCTATGTAGAACCACTAAGTAGGTGCTCAACTCATATGGTTGACATTTGTATGAATGAATGGCGATATTATGATACAGCTTGTTATAACCACAGTGGTTATTTAAGAATGCATTTTACAAAACAACCAGAAAGTCAGTCATGATCCATTTTCCTTCTGTCATCTGACCCTGATACTGTCTTTGCCAATTGTTTTAATTACTATGGCTGTTCATGCACATAAAATATTTGAATTTTCATACTTCTGTGCTGTAAGACAATTTTGTGTTGGGCACAGATTTTTGACTTGTAAAAAATAGAAGTACATTTCACACAGTATCCTTTGGATGTTATAATTACTGAATACAAATTTACTTAGGAAGAAAGCAACATAGCAACTGATTAAACAGAATTATTTAAATTTTTTTTTTTAAGATTTTATTTATTTATTTGACAGAGACAGCCAGTGAGAGAGGGAACACAGCAGGGGGAGTGGGAGAGGAAGAAGCAGGCTCATAGTGGAAGAGCCCGATGTGGGACTCGATCCCTGAACGCCAGGATCACGCCCTGAGCCGAAGGCAGACGCTTTAACGACTGCGCTACCCAGGTGCCCCAGAATTATTTAAATTTTTAGTATATTTTTATAAATACATGAAATTTATAATAAACATATTTATAGTTATTCAAATGGAATTTTTAATTTATTAAGCTGCAAACTTTTGAAACCCCTCAAGTATTGTTTATCCTCTACTTTTTAAATGATTTCTGCATTAATAATGAATATATATTTCACACAAGGAAAACAAGGTATCCATTAGAAAGAATACTAGATGTGAAGGATCTCAGCTACAAAACCTATTAGCTATATGATCTTGGGCAAATCTTTAATTTCGTTGTGGTTTGGTTCCCTGTCCCTGCCCCATAGAAACCTATAATATGTACTGAGTAGCTGGTATGAGTCTTGAAATGAAATTGTGTACTATATATTGCAAATAAATTAAAGCAATGTACTACTCCAATAGAACTTTGATTATATAAAATATTAGATATGAAACTAAAATCAAAGCTTGCAGACTACTTTTATTAGCACAACGCTTTATTGGTTCATCAACCATCCGATTTTTAGTGGATTCTATCAACATGTGCAGCACTATGACAAGCACTGTAAGGGACACAAATATTTATCAAACATTTTATCTTCCGGGTGACTGTGGTGAGGCTATCAAAATATGCCACCTTTAAAAGTATATATAAAAAAGAATGAAAAGAGAATATGAGAGTTTCTGACAAGATTCTATAGAAATTGACAGGAAAAGTTCAATTCCAACTCTGAAATTTTGGCGGAGTGTTTCAACTGGGAGTTGAGGACAGTTCTGGCTGGAAGAGGACAGTATCATGTGAGAACAAGGAAATAAGGCTTGTTGAAAAGAGCACGGGGAATGCAGTAGAAAAGGAGGGAATGGAACATGGTATTTCACACAGCTATCTTGACAAGGTCATTTTGGTACAAGAGATAGTTTAATATTCACATTTGTTTTCCATCCCCTAAAAGAAACTAGTCTGTAAAACTGATTACTAAACAAAATATGAATTACCATGTTTACATCGCACTTCTCATGTCTTCCCTTGCTTTCTGCCCATTCTTGAGTCTTGCTGTATCCCTAGACTTCTTTTCCTCAAAATTCTCTTGAATTAAAATGTGATAAGAAACCAGACAAAACAAGTATTCGAGAAATTGAAAGGATCACATTAAAATATCCTATTTGGGCAGTAAAGTTGCCTGGCTAAAGTGAAAGCTATAGGTAGAAGAGTATTGAAAAATAAGATTCAATAGCTAGAATGGACTTCACCAGCATCGTGTTGGAATAGCATTGTGATTGAAGCAATGTTTCAGGGTAAGGACTGTGGTAATAATAGTAGAATGCATTTGGAATGGAGCCCATTGCTGAAGCTACGGAGATCTGTTGCCAGGTTCTGGTACAATACACAAATAATTAAACCTGGACAGAGTGGAGGATGTTGAAATTGAGAATACTACATGATACCTGAAATACACTGTAGATTTAAAAAGTTTGTTTTGAACCTGTGTTTCCCAGAATCTACTTGAAGAATTGACCATATGACTACTATGCAAACTGCATAATGCATGCCTTCTTTCGCCATGATTTTTTGACAGATAAGCAAACATTTTACAAATTAGTATCTTATCCTCTATAAATAGAATATAAATTGCCCTTCTTTTAAAAATATAAACCTGAGACCATACCATCAAATTACTATTCAGTGATAGCATTTCTGCAGAGAAGGTAATGTACCAAACATACCTTGCATATGTGATTTAACATAAGAAGAGAGTTAGTGAACATGACCCTCTCAATCAGCTGTTAGATACTCAGCCGAGCTTTTGGCAAGTGCTGGATCAATTAGTTGCAAATGCTTTGGCAAGAGACTGGAGTGATGATATTCTGCATTGTTGACTGAAGAGTTACCCATATGTTTCAGATTCTAGACATGCAGGTAGAAAAGCTGGCTTTCCATTATGACATTTAGGAAGCCTTATATAGTCTCATCCTGATGATGAGGAAGTTGGTGGGACAGAAGTGAAATGTGGGTGAGAGTTCAGCCCTCCACCTGGAGCACTGTCCTCAGAGAATATTCATAAGGATTTCCACATAAATGGTGTCTCCCAATAAAGGTCCTGCCTGATAAACCTACCTAAAATAAAATTCTCCTCCCTGTCTCAGTCTCAATGCCCTTACTCTGGTTTATATTTTCATAGCCCTAATCACTAACTGACATACTGTATTCATTTCTGTTCACAGAGGAAGATGAGAACTGTTCTTTGAGAACCAAAGAAACAGATTTGGGAGTGGGACGGTTAAAGAACAGAGCAGATAAGTGCCACGATCATTTTTATGTCAGAAAAGTGGTGTGAATGATGGATGAGAGGCATGCCTGGAGACAAAGGGAATTGTGATTAATTGAGGATGATGAGGGAATGGACAATCTGAGTAAACACGAGAGGGAGATACATTTTGGAGATTAGGAAAGAGAATCAAAAGATTTAGTGATTGTGGGGTTCGTAGGTGATACAGTTGGTTAAGCATGGGACTCTTGATTTCAGCTCAGGTCACCATCCCAGGGTCACGATCTCAGGGTCATGATCTTAGGATTGTGAGATGGAGCCCTGCCCTGGGCTCTGTGCTGAGCTTGCAGCCTGCTTAAGATTCTCTTTCTTCCTCTCCCTCTGCCCCTCCCCTCCTCCCGGCTTATGAGTCTGCACACATGGAGACACATGCTCTCTCCCTCAAAAAAAAAAAAAAAAAAAAAAAAAGATTTAATGATTGAATGTATGTTTGAGAGGGGAGGATCTAAGATAACTTTAGAGTTTTGAGCATCGCAACATAACATCGGTCTATTAATGAAGACAAAATTGAAAGAATAGACACCACTTTTTCCCTATTTTTTGAGTGAATAATTTTTATTGTTTCATTTCGTGTTATATTATCTATAACCCCTTATTTTGATATTACATTAATTGCTTTAGGCTTTATAGGATATAACAAACCTTCAAGTGATAATATACAACTTACCATATGCTGTAAGGGCCTCATAAAAATATACATTTTTCCTCTCCTGGCCTTTGTGTTACTGTTGTCATATGTTCTATTTCTACACATATTACGTACCACACAATACAAGTTGTTATTTTTACTTTCAACATTATCTTTTTTTCAAAATATTTGAATACTAAGAAAAAGTTTTTATGGCATTTTTATTATATCTTTACCATTTTCGATGCCCTTCATTCCTTTGTGTGGAACCAGGTTTCCATTTATCGTTTTCCTCTTGACTAAAGGACTTCCTTCAATATTTATTGTTGTACAAGTCTACTAGTGACTAATTCTTTCGGCTCTTGTATATGTCAGAAGGCTTTATTACAATAGTTCTGGTTTTTGAAAGGTAGCTCAACTACGTAAGGAAAGCTATTTTAATACTTTTTCTTTCAGCCCTTGAAAAATGTGGCTCTGCTGTCTCGTAGCTTGCACTGTTTGTGATGAGAACTCTGCCCCTGTCTTCCTTATTTTGGTTTTTCATAAATAATGCATATTTTTTCCTATGGCTCCATTTAAGATATTTTAAATCACTGGTCTTAAGCGATTTTATGATCATATATCTTGGTTTTTTTTAATTGGGATTAATATTTTTGTATTTATGGGTTTATAGTTTTCATTTAATTTGAAAAAATTTTTGGCAATTTTTTCTAAAAAATTTTTTTATCTTTTTTGGGGGACTTTAATAACCCATATATTTGGCTCTTTGAAATGGTGCTATCGGTTACTGATTCTCTTTCCAGTAGTTTTTCAGCTCTCTGTTCATTTAGTGTCTTTTGTTATATGCTCAAGTTCATTATTCTGCAATGTCTAATATATCTTTAATTTCATGTAGTGTGTTTCATGTCACACATTGTACTTATCTGTTGGAAGTTAGATTTGCATCTCTTTTTTATTTTCCAAGTTATTTCTTCTAGTTTCTTGACTATAAATACAGACTTAGTAATTAATGTCATTATTAATTATATTTTTAAAATATATTTAATATTTCACATATTTGTTTACTAATTAATCTGTGCAATTTCTGAGTCAGCCTTGATCTATTTTTTTCTCTTCTTTGTGAGGGTTTTGTTTTTGTTTTTTTTTTTTTTTGCTTCTTTGCTGGTAATTTTTATTGGTTGTCAGACATTATGAATTTTAACTTGTTGGGCATTTGATGTATTTGTATATATAAGTATCCTTGATCTTGATTTGCAAACCTAAAGTTATTTGCAAACAGCTTGATCTTTTTAAGTCCTACTTTCAGGCTTAGTGTATTAGTTTTCTATTGCTACATAACAGTTTACTACAGAGCGATTTAAAGTAACATCCTTTTATTACCTCATAGTTTTTGTAGATCAGGGAACCAGTCACTGCTTAGCTGGGCCATATTTTTAAGGCCTCACAGGACTGCAGTCCTGGTTGGGCTGCATTGTTTTCTGGGGCTCAGAGTCTTCTTACAAGCTCACGTGGTCATTGGCAGAATTCGGTTCCTTGCAGCTGTCTGACTAAGGTCCTCATTTTCGGACTGGCTGTCAGCCAGGATCCACTCTTAACTCCTAGAGGTGTCTGCCTCTCTTTGGCACGTATCCCTTTCACCAGCTCTCTTAGGGCATGGCAGCTTACTTTTTCAAAGTAGGAAAAACACTCTATTCAAGAAGAGTCAGGCCCTTCTTTAAGAGCCTCCACCTGTTGAAACTGGGCCTGCTCCAGATAATTTCCCTTGTCATTAACTTAAAAAAAATTCATCTAATTTGGGACCTTAATTATACCTGGAAAATTCCTCACCTTCGGCATATAGCATAACCTAAATATGAATATGACTTCTCATCATAGTCCCAGGTCATCCCGTACTCTAAGAGATGGAATCAAACAGAGCATCTACCTCGGGGGGCAAGATTCTTGGAGGCTACTTTAGAAATCTGTTGGCCAGCTTTAGTAGGCTTAGAGCACCAGTTAGTCTAAGGTTAATTTTCCCCAGGACTGGGACAGTATCCTTCTCAGTACGCGAACCAAAGCCTCTTTTATTATGGGTTTTCCACTCTGGCTGTTGGGAACAGTAGCTGTTCCTGGCTAGGTGACATCTCCAAGTACTATCCCCTATATTCCTTCAAGACGATTTTTCCCCCTAGGCTCAGTTGATGTCATCATATGTACGTGTTGATCAGTACTCAACTAAATACTGGATGGGACTTCTGTGCAGTTCTCACAAGCTCTTTCTCTGTGCAACTCTCTCTTTTCTCTCCAGTACTCTGCTTAGCAAACACTTTCCACCTGTTTTCTCTGGATTTAATTCCATTTCCTCAACTCAGGGGGACCTAGAGACTTTTCCTAGGCAATGAGCTGGTATAGTCAAAGGTCCTACCTCTTTCACCATCTGTCAGAGACCATTGATCTTTGTTGTCTGATTTTCAATGTCTGTCTATGGCCATACCACCCTGAATGCGCCTGATCTCGTCTGATTTTCAATGTCTTCGGTTTTATTTTTTCATATATTTTGTGTGATTTTTTTTAGTTGCTTCAGGTGAGAAGATAAAGCTAGTCCCTGTTACTCCATGTTGACCAGAAGAGGGAGTGCCTCAATTTTGTCTTGGCTGTTGTTATTCCTTTCTCTTCCCTAACTCATAACTCTATCAGAATTACCTTACCACTCCCCATATAAAAATTTTTCATTGGTCCACAATCCCACAAAATATATTAATTCTGAGACATAGTTTGAGGCTCATCACTATCTTTTATTAACCCAATTTCTGAATTAATCTCAAAATTGATTTCCCTTCACACATCAGAATGAACTCCACGGTTTTCCCTAAAGTCAGTCTGTGCCCTTCTGCATTCTAGGGTTGTTCATATTATTAAAAAGGCATAGAATATTCTCCCTTTACTCTCCCTAACTCCACTTGCTGAAAGATTTTCAAGGCTTTTTCACTTCTAATGGTGCTTCCTTCAGGAAGTCTTTTTTGGTTTTATTAGACAATCTTTCTTCCATTCACCTCTGTTGTTCTGAAGCACATAGAATCTTTTAATGACATATAACAGCTTTACTTCGTGTTGCACTTAACAGTGTGTACATGTTAGTGAAAAGCTTTTACGTTTAGTGAACAAGTATTTCTCTTTTTTTTCTATACCTGTTCTGTTAGCTTCTCCTTCACCTGCAACACATATACTGTGGACACTTGAACAATGCAGGTTTGAACCCTGGGGTCCACTCATAGGTGTTTTTTGTTTATTTTTTTCTTCCTGAAAAAAGCCGTATTGTTTCCATCTGGTCCCGGGTTTGGGGAAAGGCCATGGGGTTGATTAAAAAGTTGCCTGCAGGCTTCAGGAAGAGGCTCAGACAGAAGCCCAGACAATAGGGGGATACCAGAGGGGCCCCTCAAAAGCTGCTGGGCTCTGGATGCTTCTAGTTGTCCGTGAGCATAAGGTTTTTGAAGAGATACTTGCCCAAATCAGCCTGGGAACCAGCCAGCCTACAGCAGTTAGTCAGGTGGTGACCATCTTCTTGATAAGTTTCACCCGCACATCGAGGCGTGGTTCTCAGGGCAGGCGCAGTGTGTGTGGGGGCGGAACCGAGGGCCTGCAGATTGAAAAGGGCCTGGTTGAGGTTGTTTTCCCAGAACACTGGTAGCTTTCATAGGGTTATTTTGGGACTGCTTCTGACTGTCCCGGAAGAGTGTGTCGGCTGCCCCCACTGGTTTTGGATCTTCCAGAGGCACTGGGCGCCCTCTGGCCTCTCCTGTGCCAACTCAGGAATAGAAGTTGGCCCATGCCTGCAGAGCCACATCCTTGGGTGGAATTAGAAGCCCAGAGAGAGGTAGGTGTAAGAAGCCTGCAGATTCCTGTTGATCAAACAGTTGACCTAAGTCTCCAGGTTGGTGGAATAATTCTGATGAATTTGGGAGATCTAGGTTGGTGGGCAATAAGGCGCTACATTAAAAAAAATGGTGTTAGGTGGTGCTAGAGGCAGAAGTTGACAATAAACTGTTTCTGAAGTTTGTAACTGGAAAAAAGTTTGAGGAGTGGTGGAAAGGTGGAAGAAGTGGCATCCCTGGGTCTGTCCAAAAACTGCTGAAGCAAAAGACCGGTCCATGGGACCCCTGGGTGAACTGTGGATATTTTACAGTACTGTAAATGTATTTTTTTCTTGTGACTTTAACATTTTCTCTAGCTTTATTATAAGAATACACTGTATAATACATAACCTACAAAATATGTTAATCGACTGTTTATGTCAACAGAAGCCTATTAGTAAAGTTAAGGGAAGTCAAAACTTATACATGGATTTTTGAATTTGGGGGGGTGAATGTCCCGAACCCGTGTCTTGGTCAGGGGTCAGCTGTGCTCACAAATACAAAGTAAGTCCTTCACCATCGTATACACAATAATACTAAAACAAAGAGGTGGGGAATTACGTCAGCTCAATCATGTTTTCAACTATAAAGTGAGTAGACCTATAACTGTATAGTTCTGAGTGTTATTTTTCAGTTTACTCTGTGGCTTTGATGAAAAAGTAAAGGTGAATTAGGAAATAATTACTTTTACGGTTTTGTCAAATATCTTAGGGGAAATAAGGTATAATACTTGGAGGGAGTAACTTTACTCAAAAATTTACCAAGACCTGACAAGTAAACTATGACTGCTTTTGCTTTTTTGTGTTTGAAAATCCCATTGGCAGGAAATACGTGGACTTTTGCTGTAAGTAGGGATATACTTACTATTTTGCTTTCATGTGAGCAGAGAGAGATGGTTGGTTGTATACATGCAACAAAATCAAGTCTACATATTAGGTATATTGTATTGTGAGCCAATCCTAGGACGAGGCATCCTATGGAAGAAATGAGAGCAATGAAAAGCTATGATGAGACATGTGCTAACTAAGCCTAAATGTAATTTAAAAGCCAGATGAGCTAAAGATGCGTGCACATGTATGGGAATGTAACCTATTACAAAGGCTAAGTGCCACGAAATAAATGAGTAGGATATTCCTTACATATGAGAATCTCTTAAATTTGAACATCACCTCTAAAAATATTTTTCTTAAAATTACATTTTCCTCTGTCTCATGAATATATTCTCATGGTGCCAAGTGCTGAATCAGGTATTATCGTAGCTCACAGAAGCTGAACTTATAATTGTGCTTAAGAAACTAGACTAATGCTAAATGAGAATAGTAATTTAAAAATATATATAGTGAAATATTGCTGGTCCGAGGACAGGAGATATGAGTGGGCATGTACCACATTTGGAGTTAAACAAAAATTAGCTAGAATAAGGTACTTAGACTAGATGCTCATTTTAGCTTCTGTTTTTTTCCATTACTACTCTAAAATGTATATGATTTAGAAATTCACTTTATTTGATCTGAAGAGTTCTATATAGATAGATAAGATCTCAAGCTGGCCTTTATGACCTCATAGGAGACAGGAAATTCCAGGTTTGACAGCAAATGCTTCTTTCCAGTTGATATTAGGAACTTGACTGTGCTTTTTGTCAACCTACCTTTTATGTCCATCCCATCCCCCATGGAGGACTCTGTTCATCGAGAGAAATTTCTGACAGTTTCTTATTTAACTCTTAAGGAGACGGTTCTATGAAGTTACCTCTGTCCATTGAGATTATCACTTTTTTTTTTTTTTTTTTTTGAGATCAGTATATTCCAGGGTTCTTACTAAAATAAGTCCCTGGGGTCTACCTCAGTCCTACTGATTTAGACTCTGATAAACTCTGGGATCCGTTTTTACAAACTATTCAGGTGATTCTTATACCATGGATGTTTTAGAATCACTGATCTAAGGGTAGAGAAGTTTTGTTTTGTTTTTTATCATGAGTAGGAAATTCCTTTAATAAGTGACACATTATTTCAAGGTAGGCATTGTTCTAAATCAACCAATCCAATCTGTTCAGTCACCTTTATTGACCTTATTGATTAGGGATGTGCAAACTGCTGTGGAGGGCACAGATATGGTACCACTTACAGCACTATAGGAGTTCAGGGGTGCAGTGATGAATGCACTTGGAGAGGTTGGAGGTAAATTTCTCAACTGGCTTTGAGCTGAGAATCAAATATAAGGTAATTCAATAAACAGAAAAAGAATTCTGAATGAAAAAAAAATGGCTCAAGGCAAAGGTGAGAGAAATGTGAATGAGACCTAATTTGTGGAAACGAATAGGTAGGTTTATGGTAGGACTGGAGCTCTGCGAAGAGTGGAAGGGGGTTTCTTTGTCAGTCCTTTGCAGCTTTGTCCTAGTACGTGACTCTTGCTCCTCCTCTACTGAATATTTGCTGAGTAGAACTGCGTATAAAATAGGCTCACTTTTGACACAACTGTGACTTATTAGCATAATGGCTGTGGCGCTCACAAGATTAAGGGTATGCATTCGAGCTGCATTTCAGCCAGTGAGCCAGGTTCCCTGCACAGCTGCACATCATTCCTCCCAGCGAGGGGGACCTGCTGAAGAGTTGCAGTTGACAAACATGTCTGTCTGATTCCACAACTTAAGGGGGTTTTGTAGTACATATGCCACTCACGTTCCTTCCTTTCTAAGGCAGCATGCCTTCCTTTCTAAAGGACACCTACGGGGATTTTGTACACTTCATTTTTATAGGTACATTCAGTCCTTTTTTATTTTTCTTTGTCTCCTGTCTCCTGTCTTTCCTGATGGCCTTGAAATGGAATTCCTCCCTTCTGTGTGGCGATAAATATAGGACTATTAACATATAATTTATGGTAGTAGAATCATTGTCTGTACCCTCCCCCCACCCAAGGATGTCTGTGTCCTAATTACTGGAACCTGTGACTATGTTACTTTATAACAAAAGAGACTTTTAAGGATCTTGAGAGGGGAAGATTATTCTGAATGATTGAGGTGGGGCCAATGAAATCAGAAGGAATCTTAAAAAGGCAGGAAGGTCCCATTCAGAGAGAAGTAACAATGGAAGGGCAGGTTGGAGCGATGCACACTGAAGGTGGAGGAAGGGGCTGTGGGAAAAGGACAGCAGGTGGCCGCTATCAGCTACAAAAGGTAAGAAAACACATTGGGAGTAGATCCTTGGAAGGGACATAGCTCTGCTGACACCTTAAGTTTAGCACACAAAATCCATTTTAGACTTCTGACCTCCAGAACTGTAAAATAATAAATGAGTCTTGTTTTAAGCCACTAAATTTGTAATGATTTTTCTGTATCAGCAATAGAAAACTAATACATGTTTTAAGGCAAGTAAGCACTTTGGGAGGGAGAGAGCTCAAAGTAGTATTAATCCCATCTCAGAGAAGAACGTACTTCTCTTCGGTAAAGTTAGTTGGAGGCAGTCCTGCTCAAGAAACACTTAGGCACTTATAACCGAGTGATTGAGATCCACTTACTTTGCTTGCTTTGACTGCCAGACCAGCCTGGAAGCTGTCTCACCCAAGATGGCCTAGAAAACCATGGAGGGACCAAGGTCCTGGTATCTTGTTTTACAATGTCAATTGCAGATTTTCTTGTTTCTTGGCAAGATCAGTGTAGTGCAGATGGCCTATCCATGCAGAAGTTGTTCTTTGTCCCACAGCATTTAATTCATGTTGCTGAGGATAACTTGCCCTTAGGGTTCCCAGCAATTAAAACTGCCATTCTCCCATTTGAATACACTCTTCCGTCTGGATTATAACAACAGCTGTTTCCAACTCTCGCCTGGACAGAGATGCTTATAAATGGTGGTTGTGCCTTTTTTTTCTTTTTTTGATTGTAGGTGTATTTTTGAAAGTCAGCTAAAAGGGTTCTCCTACTATACATTTTAGCTCATTAATATTCTCCCATTCTTTCCCCCATGCTGTACAGAAATGTTTCCTCATGGCTAACATGCATTTACTAGGCACTTTGGATTTGTGGCTACCACCTCTCCACTGGCAGCCTCAAACCTTTGTTATGCTCCTGTTGGCACAAATTCGATGGCTCACCAACCACAGGGAAAGACCTGATTGTGGTTTTGTAGCTCATAGTTCTCATTAAGCTAATGCCATCTCTCTTCACAAACAGTGACAATTATAACCAAGAGAGTGCCAGAAGTTCCCTTAAGTTCACCTAGCCTGCAAGCCCAGACAGACTTAATTATAAGTCAATGTCAACTTTTAAATTGAGAAGCAAAAATTGCAGCAACACAGAATTAATGGTGAGACTAAATTCGAAAGCCATCCATAGGAAGTCCTAGGTCTCCCTGCCTGTTAAAGAGGTCTTTGTTTCATTGAATTTGCTTGTTGTCCTACACTCTACATAGTTCTATTTTAAAAACTTAACTGAGGGGCGCCTGGGTGGCACAGCGGTTAAGCGTCTGCCTTCGGCTCAGGGCATGATCCTGGCGTTATGGGATCGAGCCCCACATCAGGCTCCTCCGCTATGAGCCTGCTTCTTCCTCTCCCACTCCCCCTGCTTGTGTTCCCTCTCTCGCTGGCTGTCTCTATCTCTGTTGAATAAATAAATAAAATCTTAAAAAAAAAAAAAAAAAAACTTAACTGACTTATAGAATGGATTATTTCATAAAGAAATAACCATGCTGTAACCTGTAACAGTGCCATCCTCCTGGCTTTCTCATAAATTACAGAGGAGCAATAGTTGAATATGGAACTCTTATTTTGAATTGTAGGATGGATATTTGGTTTGCTCTTGTATTTGTATGGCAGAATGGGGTGTTGTATCGGCTTCATCCTTCTCTCTCTTTGTTGAAGGGATTAAGAGGGATGGTGTCTGAGACAAAAAGTAAAGATCTTGTTAGCCACAGTGGCTCATTAGGTGTGTATAATAGGTAGTAATTATTAGTGGAGGTTGGGAGGTGGCGCAGGTAGTAGGCTTTGTTAGTTTTCTAGATTATGTTCTGAAGAAACTGAAAGATGCATCCTTAAAAATAAGCAGTAAGACTACTGCCCTCTTAGTAAATAGGACTTTAAGAAAACCCAAGAAGGACTATAGGAATAGATGAGAGGTCTTGGAAAACAAAGGAGGGAGAACAGGAAAAAGCTACCCTTCCAAGGCTGGCTGTAGGTCAAGTGCAAGGTGACCATGCTGAGAAAGCTACAGTATTTTGCACCAGCTCCCTGTATACCTGTGACAGGCTGCGAGAAAGTAAACACTATCCCTCCTAATGGCTTACCTGATAAGCCTTCCAAGCATTGAGCGAGAGTGAGGGATCACAAATCTAACGTAAGACCCTTTCCTATTTCAAGGATTGCTTCTCTCCAATAACACTGAGAAGTACAGAAGAAGCAACAGTTTAAAGAAATTATCACTGAATGATTTACGTAAAATGGGCTTTGCTCTGGTGCTATCAGACTTGTGGTTCTGATCCATGTGGTAAACCACAGTCTCTCCCATTCACTCAAACTCCCCTAGAAAAGACTGGTGTGGCTCTAAATCTGGACTTGTAGAAAGGGAATAATAAATACAATTGTTTTTAAAAAGATGGGAGGAGAGATATATTATAGTTACCTGAAGAACTTCTTTCAGCCTCCTTCTCACACTTCTCTGATATACTCTGTGGAGACATGTGAATCCTGAAGTTTGAGAAGACTATGGGAGTAACTGACCTTGGCCTGTTTCTCCTTCCTTGAGAACCCCAGCATCTGAAACATTACATAGTTATAAAGCAGTGGGACAGTATTTTTCAATGGCTTTAATCTTGGTTTCTTCATCCATGCTTTTCCCTGGAATAGGAGGTATATGATGGCAAAGAAGACAGAATTATGAAGGAGAATATAAATTCTAATCTTTCATATAGAGTAGCTAGTTTCAGAGCCAACAGCTGTACATTCATGATCTTAAGGGGATGTATTCACTAATTTAAGAGTTAGTTTTCTAAAATTATCTATTGTGTAGTAAGTTCTTTGATTAGTTATGCTATTTTACTTAACCCTCAATATAGCCATTTACATTAGGTGGTGGTGCTATTTAAAATTTACTTAATTTTTTTTTAAAGATTTTATTTATTTATTTGACAGAGAGAGACAGCCAGCGAGAGAGGGAACACAAGCAGTGGGAGTGGGAGAGGAAGAAGCAGTCTCTCAGCGGAGAAGCCTGATGTGGGGCTCGATCCCATAACACCAGGATCATGCCCTGAGCTGAAGGCAGACGCTTAATGACTGAGCCACCCAGGCGCCCCTATATTTACTTAATTCTTAACATAAAAGTGATTCATAGTCATTTTAAAACTTCAGAAAAAAACAGAAGATTATAACAAAGAGTATATAAGTCCATAATGTTAACTAACAACTAGTAATCACCACCAATAACATTTGGCTTATTTTTATATGTGTGTATATATGTGTATTTTAACACCTATAAAAGTGCAAATACAATGTAAGTACAATAGTTATCATAAATGTAACATAAAGCATGTAACAAAATACAGCTGAATGTTACCATATATAAAGATAGCACAGTGTTGTGGTAGTGTCACATTTTCTCCCGCAGCTCTCCTTCCATGATTACAGAAATTGGACCCCAGTTAGAATGTTCTGCCTACACAGTCACTCCGTTTCCCTTCCATTTCTTTCCTGACATTTCTGCAAACAGGATGCTGCAAAGCTGGGCACAGCACAATGTGCCCTAATGTTTACTGGCTGTTTTCAAAGAATTTGAGTTAATATTATATCTGGGGTAATTTGCATGTGATTAAATATTCATGAGGCATGTTTTTTAGCATTTGCATGGCATCTCATTTTCAAGACCTCTGATCATTTATTTACCTATTTCTATATTGTTAGTCTGTTCCCAATCTTTTATTGTAAATAGTACTGCAAGATACACACACACACACACACACACACACACACACACACACA
>NW_024423564.1:43998327-44004858 GCF_017311325.1 Ursus maritimus
ACACACACACACACACACACACACACACACACACACACATATCTGCACAAATCTTTGCATATCAGATTTTTGTCTTAGGATAGATTTCTGGAAGAAAAACAGTGGGTCCAAGTGTTTTCATTGTTCTATGGTTCTTAATATAGATTGGGTAATTATTTCTAAAAGTGTATCAGTGTATAAATGTACCAACAGTTAATGACAGTGCTTATTTTATTATAGTAGCTAACACACATCATTAAAGTATTCATTTTCTAATTAGATAGTCAAAAAAGAGTAACTGCTTATAAAAGGTTTAGTATAATGGTTATTGTTAGACCATAAAGTTAACCAGATTTGGAACTGGGAAGACTTGAGAAATTCTAGGTCTAGTTTCCCCTTTAAAATAGGGAAAGATACCTCATAAGGTTGATAAAACAGGAAATTGTTTTGTGTAAATCATCTCATTTAGTACTTAGAAGGTAGTAAGTGCTCCATAAATGATAATTGTTTTAATGAACTTTTTTAATTGAATTATGTATATAAAAATTTGCATTACACCAATTACTAGTGAGTTTAAATTGCGTTCATTAGTAATGGGGCTGAACATTTCTAAAGCTTATCAGACATTTGTCATTTGCCTGTTTTCTTTTACAATCTTTTTTTATACCAATTTTAATGAAGTCTTTATAGGTTTTAAACAGATTACTAATCTAGAAATCACTTTTTGTTTTTTTGTACTGGTATACAGTTTTGAATTTTATGCAGTCAAATGGTCTAATTTTTTTTCAAGTTTCTGTTGCTTTTATACTAAAAAATACTTTCTTTTACAAGATTAGATGAACCTTTACTTTAACTGCTGTTCCTACATCTGTTGGCTGAAAACCCTAAAGGAGCAGCTAAAGGCCTTCCTGGTACCTATGGCCCATCCCAAAATACAAGGATTTCTATGTGGTGGATCTTGTGCACATTTGGAACAAAATGTGAGATAGCAGAGTATTACAAAGGAATAAGAATTTAGTGCTATTTCTCCTTTATGTAGAGGTTGTTTTTCTTTTTTCTTTTTCTTTTCTTTTTTTTTTTTACATCTTTGAATTTATTCTGTAGCATTCCTTCTATACTAGGAAGAGTCTGGTGAGGCAGAACTTGATAGTTATTTCTTACCTCCTTCCCATCTTTTTTTTTTTTTTTTTTTTTTTTTTTTTTTTTTTTTTAAAGATTTTATTTATTTATGTGACAGAGAGACAGCCAGTGAGAGAGGGAACACAGCAGGGGAGTGAGAGAGGAAGAAGCAGGCTCCCAGCGGAGGAGCCCGATGTGGGACTTGATCCCGGAATGCCAGGATCACGCCCTGAGCCGAAGGCAGACGCTTTAACGACTGCGCTACCCAGGCGCCCACCTCCTTCCCATCTTAAAGTAGCTACCACTGAACATTTGTTACACTTGTCTCTATATAGAGACATCAAATTACTTTGGAACATATTTTTTTTCTTAAAGACTTATTTATTGTAGAGAGAGAGAGAATAGGGCGAGGGGTGGAGGGCGATAGCAAGAATCTCAAGCAGACTCCCCGCTGAGCATGAAGCCTGATGTAGGGCTGGATCCCAGGACCCTGAGATCATGACCTGAGCTGAAAGCAAGAATTGGATGCTTAACTGACTGAGCCAAACAGGTGCCCCTGGAACATATTTTTTTTTCTTTTTTCTTTTTTTCTTTTTAAGATTTTATTAGTGAGAAAGAGCATGAGAGAGCATGAGAACAAGCAGGGGAGGGGTGAAGGACAAGCAGACTCCCCACTGAGCAGGGAACCCAGTGCAGGGCTCAATCCCAGGACCCCTAGATCGTGACCAGAGTTGAAGTCAGACACTTAACCAACTGAGCCACCCAGGCACCCCAGAACATATTTTTTTGAAAGAATCCTGTACTGGCTTTCCTTAGCATTATAAACAGAGTTAGGTGAACAACAGTTGTCCTTGGAGAAGACAACAGGATATCTTTTGACTGGGTAATGTAGTATTTAGGCAAATTTACATAGAATTTGAGGTGCAATATTCTAGAGCTTCTGTAAAGGAATTAAATTATACTGCTGAGATCAACTAACAGAAAGGAAACCAAGTTTCCCCATGAGAAAACTCTTAAGGGGGAGAGGTCTCTAAAGGTGATCAGGGCTCAGTGCCAGAGCCTAGTGCCCAGGAAGGAGAGGTTGGTTATTCCGGCCTCAGAATGTCCTGAGGTTTGAATCAGCTCCTGAGCAAGCTACCTTAGCGTCAGGAGTACACACTGGGAATAAAATAACTGTGCATATGAGTAAAAAATCAATAAAAATAAAGCACTTGGGAAACAGAATTATCAATAAAGAGAACAATAGTTTGTATAAAGCCAAGCACAAAGTTTCAAATATTGGAATTACTGTGCTCAGATAATATGTATGTTTCATGTGTTTAAAGAAATAGGGTCTGCAAATTATGAGTAGTTAGACATATTCTCTTAAATATAATTTAAAATAGCAAAAATCATAAAAATTAACAAATGCCTATGACAGAATAATATTAAAATGTCATAACAAAACATTTAGATTTATGGTGTACACAGTACTTATGCCAGTATGACACTTTAATTGCTATTGCTTCATAACGTATTTGTATTATCTTGCTAGGTAAATTTTATTTTACAAATCCGCTATTTTTAGGGTTGCTATGTTTTATTTTTCTTGAAAAAAAAATTGTCTTCTAAAGAAAGAGTTGAGGAATCAAACACAAAAACACCAGATATAGAAATATGAGCAGGAGAAGAGAAAAACAAAGTAACAAAAAACTAAAACTAAATTTCCCATTGTAGGTGAGTCTGGATGTTAAAATTCATGGACCATAAGGAAAGCTACTTTGGAGAATTCTAGCCATCACATGTGAGCATGTGTGCACACATTCAGAGAATTTACTTTAAAGAAAATGGAAATAATATTTCTGAAAGAAATTATAGCCTCCTTCATCTTTCTCCTTTTATTTCAAAATAATTTTGTTTGGAGCCAGATAATATCCTGGGCAGTATAGAGATTGTTTGGCTGAGTTAAAGAAATGGTCTGCATAGCCAGGAGATTAACTATATGTAGGATATTAAGGAAATAAGTAAACATATTGAGACAATAAGCCAAGTTTCTCGATATGGAAATTATAAGAAGAAAAAAAGTTAAAATTTGTGGTTTTGAATTGGGATTGGAAATAGTGTGACTGCAAGGCTTTTAGTATATTTAGGTATATGTCTAAAAATTGTGTATACATTAGAAAGTGAATGAGAGTGGAGAGTCCAGGTTGGGGGTGGAGAATACCTGTTCACATATTTCCTAGCTTTCTCTGCTGAGAGGTTCCAGAGACAATCACAACTCTATCAATTAGTATACTTTGTGTTAGATTTTGGGTTTGAAATACTATTTCTTCTAAATCAACCAGGATATCTTAGAGAAATGACATAGTTTAGGGCTGAAACAGGGAAATTAGAGATGAAATGAACATGGGACATCTTGCTCCCAATGTAATGGAGTATGCAAAGAATAATGAAGGGCACTTAATAGAACACTGTATCTAGCTTGAATGATTTTTTCACTAGCTTAGTCTGGAAGAATTTGAAGATCCATATAAAATAAGAGCCTAATAAATAGAATTCCATCAATCCCCATTTATATAAGTGAATGAATGAATGCATCAGCCAATCAAGGAGAAGGGCAAGCTCTGCACTATAGCAGAATAGCATCTCCTTAATGTGGAAGGAATGATGGAATTAAGTTAGATACTATTTAACAATGAAAAGAACGATTAATTCAAGCAAGAATCATTTTTTTAAATATTTTTTTATTATGTTAGTCACCATACAGTACATCCCTGGTTTTTGTTGTAAAGTTCCATGATTCATTAGTTGCATATAACACCCAGTGCACCATGCAATACGTGCCCTCCTTACTACCCATCACCAGCCTATCCCATTCCCCCACCCCCCTCCCCTCTGAAACCCTGTTTGTTTCCCAGACTCCATAGTCTCTCATGCTTCATTCCCCCTTCTGATTACCCCCCCTTTCTTTATCCCTTTCTTCTCCTACCGATCTTCCTAGTTCTTATGTTCCATAGATGAGAGAAACCATATGATAATTGTCTTTCTCTGTCAAGCAAGAATCTTTAACAAATGTCAAACTGATGGCTAAATGTTTGGAGGACAGGATATCTTAAAAATTCAAAGTATATCTCTAAAAGATTATATGGATAAAATCATACTTATTAATATGCTATTCCTACTAATTAAAGCATATAAAAATATTTGTTAAATTCCAGTAGAAAAAAACTGACAGACATCATTTTAAGCATTTTAATGAATCGCTAAAAGTTAATAGCTCCCATAGTGACACAAATTGACATTATAAATTTCCTGATGGAATTCACTGAGAATACTCAATGAAAACTTTTACTATTTCTGACAAAAATGTAAAAGCTGTGAGGAAACATCAGATAAACTGAAATTGATAGTATACAAAATAATTTCTCTTCCCCCTCGAAATACTAAGATTATAAACAATGAGGTGAAACTGAGGAACAGTTTCGTAATAGGAGAAGCTAAAGAGACCTAACAACAAAGTATGTTTAGTCTTGGATAGGTTCTTGTACCTATAAAGGAAATTTACTAGGGCACTGCAAAATCTGAATAAGTGTCTGGATTGGGGGTAATATTGTATTGTGTTAATTTTGTTTTAATGATTTACTCTAATATGGGGAAATATCTTAAAGTATACTAAGGACAATTAGGACATCATATCTATTTCAAAGCATTCAGACATTTGAGAGAGACAGAAAGGGACTATGTGCTAAAATCTTATAATTGGAAAATGTGGTTGAAGCATGTATAATAGTTCTTTGTGTTATTTGTGAATTTTCTTTAAAATTGAATTAAAGTTTTAAAAAGCATAATACAATGTCACTCCCCACCCACTTGAATTGCTAAAATGGAAACAAACAAAACAAAAACAAAAAAAAACCCAGAACACTAAATGAGGTTTAGCATGAACACAAGGAACCCTCCTAGTTTGTGCTTGAAAGTGTAATACTGTGTAACTACTCTGGGAATTGTTCGGTAGATAAATGTCTGTGTTTAACTTTAATTAAAAACTAAGAAAAATGAGAACTTAGAAAGATGTGCACAAGAATATTTGTACCCACTTTATATAAGTCAGTGCTAAATTGTCAAGAACCATGAAGGGTTTTAGATTTTACACTATCTGTGGACTACATAGCCTTCTACAGTTTCATGTATACTGGAAAGAAAGGTCCTTTGATTAGAGATAAAAGATAGTTTATTACTTACAGTAATAACATTAGCCAGAGTAATATATTGGCCTAGGTTCTTTGAGTGGGAATTCCCACAAGGTGAGATAGTGTTGCCTATGTATGCAGTGGGACATACTAGAGGAGAAGACCCTTGGGACTAGGAGTCCCTGGTCTTGCATAGAGGCTGCTAGCAAACTGGTCCATCTTCCCCTCTAGAGAAAAACATTATCTTTATTATCCTGCAGCGTAAGCAAATTTACTCCAAGGGAAAAAGATCTCTATATTTGTTTCTCTGGAAAGTAAATGAATCTGTTCCAGAGGGAGTCAGTGTCTCCTTTTTCCCCATAGCTATTTGCTTATAAAAATATTTTTGAAAAACCATGCAAAGTAAATTGACTATTAATGACTAGCTATATGAAAAAGGGAGTGGTTCATGAATAATTGCTTCCCCAAATCTCAAACCTTGAAATAAGTCCAACGTCTATCAACTATTTTTCTTGAAGAAAAGTTCTTTATTCCAAAAAAAAAAAAAATGCTTATGCTTTTTTTTTTTTTTTAAAGATTTTATTTATTTATTCGACAGAGATAGAGACAGCCAGCGAGAGAGGGAACACAAGCAGGGGGAGTGGGAGAGGAAGAAGCAGGCTCCCAGCGGAGGAGCCTGATGTGGGGCTTGATCCCATAACACCGGGATCACACCCTAGCCGAAGGCAGACACTTAACCACTGTGCCACCCAGGCGCCCCAAAAATGCTTATGCTTTTGTACCTCAAAGCTGTAGATTGAATTTACAAAAAAAACCCTTAAATTTCACTGAAATAGAAAACCATTCTAACTTTGTTCTTTTTAGCAGTGATGCAATTCAGGAATCTAACACAAAGCCATCAAATATAAACGTATGAACAGGAGAAGAGAAAAGGAAAGTAGCAAAAACACTCTGTACACTTCCACTAGCTTTGCTCACTGGTTTATTGGAATGAGTAAATACCTTGACACGCATACCACGTACACACATATTAGAGGGATTGAGGCAAAAACTGCTCATTGCTTAAAACTGCTCACCAATCCTTCCTGCTGAATGACCATCTCTTTTTAGGTACAATTTTTCTTACTCATCTCGCACATAGCATAGAGCCATTTATCATGGCACGTGTTTAAACAAACAAAAACTATTCTCAAACCTGTTCAAAAATACACCTACCTTAAGAAATCACGGGTAGCCAAAGTAGCCATTAATGACTTTTTTTTTT
>NW_024423564.1:44004868-44172791 GCF_017311325.1 Ursus maritimus
TTTTTTTTTTCTAACTTGCTTTCACTGTTAGTAAGAATAAATCTGTAAACGAATGCATTTATACATTTCAAGTGCTACACTTTTATGAGCCCTTAGAGTCCTTTAAATTTGACTTTTAAAAAATTCAAACTGTGGTTACTTTAAAAATTTTTTTATTTAAATTCAATTTATTTTTTGTTTTTATATTTTAAAAAAGATTTTATATGAGAGAGTCTGCAATACAGAAGAAGCAGAAGGGAGGGGCACAGGGAGAAGCAGACTCCTTGCTGAGCAGGGAGCCCCACATGGGGCTTGACCTCAGGACCCTGGGATCATGACCTGAGCCTAAGGCCAAGGCTTAACTGACTGAGCCACCCAGGTGCTCCTGAAGTCAATTAACATATACTGTATTATGAGTTTCAGAGGTAGAAGTCAGTGATTAACCAGTTGCATACAACACGCAGTGCTCATTACTTCAAGTGCCCTCCTTAATTCCCATCACCCAGTTATCCCATCCCTGCAACCCTCAGTTTGTTCCCTACAGTTAAGAGTCTCTCAGGGTTTGCCTCCCTCTCTGTTTTGGTCTTATTTTATTTTTCCTTCTCTTCCCCTATGTTCATCTGTTTTGTTTCTTAAATTCCATGTATGAGTGAAATCATATGGTATTTGTCTTTCTCTGACTGACCTATTTCACTTGGCATTATACCCTCTAGTTCCATCCATGCCTTGCAAATGGCAAGATTTCATTCTTTCTGATGGCTGAGTGATAGTGCATTGTGTATGTACACCACATCTTCTTTATCCATTCATCTGTCGATGGACATCTGGGCTCTTTCCATATTTCGGCTATTGTGGACGTTGCTGCTATAAACATTGGGGTGCATGTGCCCCTTCGAGTTACTACGTTTGTATCCTTTGGATAAATAGTAGTGTAATTGCTGGGTCATAGGGCAGCTCTATGTTTAACTTCTTGAGGAACCTCCAAACTGTTTTCCAGTGTGGCTGCACCAGTTTGCATTCCCCCCAACAGTGTAAGCGCGTTCCCCATTTTCCACATCCTTGTAAACACCTGTGTTTACTTTTCTCATCACATTCGGATCTGATAATAATTCATGTGATAGCCAGAAGTAATTAATCCTGTTACATAGTTAAGGATAGTGAGTTAAGAGTCAGAGTTGCTCAAAGTCTGAACAAGAATGTAGCTGATCTGCACCTAGAACCCAGACTGTCTACGTCCTAAGAAATAACCTACACTGTTTCCCCCTTGATACTGGTGTGCTTTGCTTTACACGTTGCTGCTTTGACCACACTGCTTCAAGTAGTCTGTAGAAGGATCATAATGATACACATCTCAGAGATACAACAAAGCCACATATGTAATTTTTTTTCTAACTTTTTAATCCTATCTATGGCACACCCTTTTGAAAAAAGGTAGTGGCCCTAAAACTAAGATATTTATGTTTTCTGGTAACATGCAGTATAATATTTAAGAGTTCTTCAGAAGGAAAATAAATTACTTCGGCCTTTAGAATAAATCCTATAAAGTTTTTACAGTAGTTGGTAAAAATGTGGAATTTCTACTTTGTACCAAATCTGTCTTCGTATAATGAAGCAAATATATTTTGCAGCCTGTTACGATAATATTCTAAAAAATTTCCATGTCTCACCACATGGTTATAACGATCACAATTAATTCACTATCCAGTAACATTTATTGAGAACCGTGATGTTCTAATGCTAAGTCAAATGTTGGAATAGAGAGAGACATATGGCAGTCACTGTTCTCTAGCAGCTTGTGTATCAGTGGGGAATAAAGGGACAGGAACTAATACAGATTGAGTTTTTATTAATGTCTTATATGCCATGTTCTGTGACAAATTAATGATTTCATGATTAATCCAACCATTCAGATGAAGAATGGAGGCTGAGAAAGTCTACATGTAATTTGCTCAAAAGTTCGCATCTAATACTTAGTAGATCTACATTCTATAAGTAAGACCGTTTTTCCCCAAGTACACTGACTCTTCATGGAAATCTACCGACAGTTAAGGTAAAATGTGACTGTTTTAGCGTGCTACAAAAATCAATGAGAGGAAGGCTAGCTAAAATGTTGGGTGAGGATGAAGGTGGAAGGGTTGGTCTAGAAATATGTAATGGTCACGTATATTGCAAGAATAGTCTAGGATTTCAGGAAATGAAAACGTGTAGGATGTTTCAGAGACATGAATGCATGGTTTATGTCAAATTAATGTAAGCTGTTTACCATGCCTGGAACATAAGATGCATGTTGGAAGGAGGGGTAGATAAAGTTGAGAAAGAAGAAAAGAGTCAGATCAAGCAGAAGGGGGCCTGGCAAATTAATCCCGGTGAATCAAAGAAGTGTTTTTGCCAATGGAGGGTGGAAATCACTTTGTTACTTTGATTCAATTTATATTTTAAAAGAGTAATTCTGGGTTTATGAAGTGAAAAGAAAGATGACTTCTAGGCCACTATCTGAGAAGTTACTATAATTGTCTAGATATGAAATCAACTGTTCCTTTTATCTTACCTTCTAAAAAGTCAGCTCTCTTTTATGTCTTACCATTCCATACTGCATTTTTTTGATAGAACACTTAATCATGGTATAGGGGACATATTTAATGTAACATATATATGTATGAATTACATAATTCATCCTTTTACCTACCCCCTTTTCAATGCTTAGCACAGCTAATGTTAATGAAACAGAATGAGAAATAAGTGAGTTTTCCTTGAAGAACTCCTGGGGTCATGTTGTGGTCTTTAAGAATTACAGTTTAGCTGTAGCATAGTCAAAAGTCTGTTGAAAATGTTCTGACGTGAAAGGTACAGAAAGTCAACAAAAGAAATATACCTACATCTTTCAGCTCTTGTAAATTGGAGAAATAATTTTCTTTGGAGTTCCCGTGGTATTGCCTGAGTCCCATTTGCCTCATGCTGAATGATGCACATTAGTATGTGTGAAAGATTCTGAAATTGTCTTCCTTATTGACCTCATTTTCAAGCACTGGTTTTGGGTTTTTTTTCCCCTCCCCAAAATAGTGTATTTCAAAAATGCAATTGTTGTCTTGAAATTGTTACCACAGGGCTTGAAAAATCATCATCTTAAAGCAAGTATGAGTAGCTTATATGAAATAGAAAGTATAGATTACTACAGAGAATGGTGTTGTGTTTTAAATCTTCCAGGGGTTTTATTCTGTCAGTTATCCTTTCTGTCTTCCATATATTTAACCTGCCATATATATATATACTCACTCTTATTTCTCTTAGTTTACGAAAACAAACCATCAAAAGCTCTTATTGAATCCACAGTCCCCTCAGGTGCTGCCCTCATTCATCTCCTTAATTCATTGACTCAAGAAAAAAAGCAGACCCAGCACTGTACAATATGATGGACTACAGCAGGGGACAAAGCAAAGCCTCTGCCCTCATGGAACTTCACTCTGGCAGGGGAAACAACAATCAAGAGATAATTAGAATAGTTATGAATAAAAGCTCCAAGGAAAATAGAGTAGCATTTGAGGAGTGTCATTTGAATGAAGACCCAAGTGACCACGAAGTTAGAAAGGAACATTAAATTCAAAGACAAAAACAGAAAGGAACTTGGAGTAGTTTAGGCACTCATTGTGGCTGGAGTGCAGCAAGCAAGAGGAAGCTTAGTACAAGGTGAGCTGGGAGAGAGAAAGAGAGGGGCTAAAAGGGGCTACATTTTAGAGGCTGCAGTATGATTTTTCTTCCAAGTATAATGGAAACCCAGTGCGAAGTTTTATTTATTTATTTATTTTTTTAAAGATTTTATTTATTTGACAGAGATAGAGACAGCCAGCGAGAGAGGGAACACAAGCAGGGGGAGTGGGAGAGGAAGAAGCAGGCTCATAGCGGAGGAGCCTGATGTGGGACTCGATCCCAGAACACCAGGATCACGCCCTGAGCCGAAGGCAGACGCTTAACCACTGTGCCACCCAGGCGCCCCCCCCCAGTGTGAAGTTTTTTAAGTTAACATATTTATGGTCTCATTTACATATTTCAAAGACCATACTTTGGCCTTAAAAAACGAGGATTTTTTTAAATGTTTTTTCTCATTTTTCTGTTGGTGGCTGAAAGGTTTCAGAACATGTTTGCATTTTGAAAATAGAACATAGATACTGAAAAAATACTTACAATATCTGTTATAGATATATAATTAAAATATATTAGATATAAAGAGTTTAAAACTTAATAAAGAGAATAAAACTTCTAAAATAAAAAAATTTTCTATGAAAGAGAGGAAAAAGCAATTTCAAAGGACTTAATAGAGTAAGGGGTTTCTAGTTTTATAGGGATGCAAAGAGATTAGTGAGAAGCACGTTGGGTACAAGACAGTGGTTTAGGATGAGTTTGGGGAGGCCACGGTGAAGAAACAGTGTTTTATTTCATGTGTAATGGAAAGCTCACACATTTTTTTTTAAAGAAAGAAAATGATTAATATGTGTGTCTTTTAAAGATCAGTCTGGCATCTGTAACCTAGTCGGCAATCTGGAGCAATCCAACTTCTGCCTTTATCACTTTCCTGAAAGAACCTCCTGCCTTGTCAGCACGATTTTCCCTGTTCTCATTTCTAGTAGACACAGTTCACAGCCTATCTCATTTTCCTATTGTTGCAATTGGATGAGAGCGACCAGTCTCTTCTTAGAACACACTATTTGCTTGACTTCCGAGACTCCAGTAACTCTTAGTTCATCTTCATGTCTCCTCTGAAACCTTCTTGTCCTCTGCCTTAAGTTTGTGCACTCAGGAATTTTTTGCCTTTTTCTGGAAGTTTCTCATTCTATACATACTTTTTAAGTGGAGTCACCCATTCTCATGGTTTCAGTGTCCATAATGGGACTCCATAATCCTATCCACAGAATCTCCCCTGTACTTCAGGCCGAATATACAAATCTCTTCCAGTTACCTCACTTCTGAATACCCACCCCAGAAAGACCTCACACATCTCAAACACAGCAGATATGAACGTGGATTTATAACCTCTGATGACACTTTTACTCCTCAGCCTGTATATTCTTAGTGATAAAAACCTTGATTCATCTTTTTTTCCCTCCTGCTCTGTGTCCATTCTAAAAATATCCATTCAGATTTTGCCAGTTATACCCCCTAATTATGTCTTAAATCTCTTCTCTACTTCTCTCTACTCCTGTTGCTGCTTAGTTTGTCTAGGAGAACATCATTTCTTGTCTCCCTTGAGCTCAAAGCCCTGTTATATTCTCCCATGATATCCTATGAATATACCTCATGTTACTTATCAAAACTTTAATTTTATTTTTTTAAATATTTTTTTGTTATGTTAGTCACCATACAGTACAACCTTAGTTTTTGATGTAGTGTTCCATGATGCATT
Organism: Ursus maritimus; assembly: GCF_017311325.1. NCBI lineage: Eukaryota > Metazoa > Chordata > Mammalia > Carnivora > Ursidae > Ursus > Ursus maritimus. The sequence continues at coordinate 44,010,243 of NW_024423564.1, forward strand.
GTTTGTGTATAAAACCCAGTGCTCCATGCAATATGTGCCCTCCTTAATACCCATCACCGGCCTATCCCAATCCCCCAACCCCCTCCCCTCTGAAGCCCTCAGTTTGTTTCCCAGAGTCCGTAGTCTCTCATGGTTCATTTCCCATTCTGTTTACCCCCCCTTCATTCTTCTCTTCCTTCTCCTACCAATCTCCCTGCTATTTCTTATGTTCCATAAATGAGTAAAACCATATGATAACTGTCTTTTTCTGCTTGACTTACTTCATTTAGCATAATCTTGTCCAGTCCCGTCCATGTTGCTCCAAATGTTGTGTAATCATTCTTTCTGATGGCTGAGTAATATTCCATTGTATATATGGACCACATATTATTTATCCATTCATCTGTTGAAGGGCATCTCGGCTCCTTCCACAATTTAGCTATTGTGGACAATGCTGCTATGAACATTGGGGTGCATATGGCCCTTCTCTTCACTATGTCTGTCTCTTTGGGATAAATACCCAGTAGTGCAATGGCTGGATCATAGGGTAGCTCAATTTTTAACTTTTTAAGGGACCTCCACACTGTTTTCCAAAGTGGCTGTACCAACTTGCATTCCCACCAACAGCGTAAGAGGGTTCCCCTTTCTCCACATCCTCTCCAACATTTGTTGTTTCCTGCCTTGTCCATTCTTGCCATTCTAACTGGCGTAAGGTGGTATCCCAAGGTGGTTTGGATTTGAATTTCCCTGATGGCTAATGATTTTGAGCATTTTTTCATGTGTCTGTTAGCCATTTGTATGTCTTCATTGGAAAAGTGTCTGTTCATATCTTCTGCCCATTTTTTGATTTGATTATTTGTTTCACGTGTATTGAGTTTGAAAAGTTCTTTGTAGATCCTGGATACCAGTCTTTTATCTGTAGTGTCATTTGCAAATATCTTTTCTCATTCTGTGGGCTGCCTCTTAGTTTTTTTTGACTGTTTCCTTGGCTGTGCAGAAGCTTTTTATCTTGATGAAGCCCCACAAGTTCATTTTTTCTTTTGTTTCTCTTGCCTTTGGAGATGTGTCATGAAAAAAGTTGCTGTGGCTAATGTCAAAGAGGTTGCAGCCTATGTTCTCCTCTAGGATTTTGATGGATTCCTGTCTCACATCGAGGTCTTTCATCCATTTGGAGTTTATCTTTGTGTATGGTGTGAAAGAGTGGTCAAGTTTCATTCTTTTGCATATAGCTGCCCAATTTTCCCAGCAGCATTTATTGAAGAGACTTTTTTCCACTGGTGGTTTTTTCCTGCTTTGTCAAAGATTAGTTGCCCAAAGAGCTGAGGGTCCATTTCTGGGTTCTCTATTCTGTTCCATTGGTCTGTGTGTCTGTTTTTGTGCCAGTACCATGCTGTGTTTGTGATCACAGCTTTGTAGTGTAGCTTGAAATCATGTAATGTGATGCCCCCAGCTTTGTTTTTCCTTTTCAACAATTCCTTGGTGATTCAGGGCCTTTTCTGGTTCCACACAAATTCAAAGTTGTTTGTTCCAGCTCTTTGAAAAATGCCATTGGTATTTTGATTGGGATGGCATTGAAAGTGTAGATTGCTCTGGGTAGCATAGACATTTTAACTACGTTTATTCTTCCGATCCATGAGCATGGAATATTTTTCCATCTTGTGTCTTCTTCAATGTCTTTTAAGGGTGATCTGTAGTTTCTAGAGTATAGATCCTTTACCTGTCTGATTAAGTTGATTCTGAGATGTCATATGATTTTTGGTGCTATTGTAAATGGAATCAGTTCCCTAATTTCTCTTTCTTCAGTCTCCTTGTTCGTGTTTGAAATGCAACTGATTTCTGAGCATTGATTTTGTATCCCCCCATATTATTGAATTGCTCTATAAGTTCTAGTAATTTGGGGGTGGAGTCTTTTGGGTTTTCCATATAGAGTATCATGTCATCTGCGAAGAGAGACAGTTTGACTTCTTCTTTGCCGATTTGAATACCTTTTATCCCTTTTTGTTGTCTGATTGCTATTGCAAGGACTTCTAGTACTATGTTGAATAATAATGGCGAGAGTGGGCATCCTTGTCGTGTTCCTGATCTTAAGGGAAAGGCTTTCAGCTTTTCCCCATTGAGAATGATATCTCTGTAGGCTTTTCATAGATGTGTTTATGAAATTGACGAATGTACCCTCTATCCCTACACTCTGAAGGGTTTTAATCAGGAAAGATGCTGTATGTTGTCAAATGCTTTTTCTGTATCAATTGAGAGGATCGTATGGTTCTTGACTTTTTTGTTGTTGATAGGATCTATCACACTGATCGATTTGTAAATGTTGAACCACTCTTGCATCCCAGGGATGAATCCCACTTGGTCATGATGGATAATCCTTTTAATGTACTGCTGGATCCTATTTGCTAGGATCTTGTTGAGAATTTTGGCATCCATATTCATTAGGGAAATCGGTCTGTAATTCTCCTTTTTGATGGGGTCTTTGCCTGGTTTGGGGATCAAGGTAATACTGGCCTCATAGAATGAGTTTGGTAGCTTTCCTTCTGTTTCAATGTTTTGAAATAGCCTTAGGAGAATAGGTATTATTTCTTCTTTGAATGTTTGGTAGAATTCCCCAGGAAAACCATCCGGGCCTGGAGTTTTGTTTTTTTTGGAAGGTTGTTTATCACTGACTCAATCTCTTCATAATTAATTGGCCTGTTTAAAAAATCAATTTCTTCCTGTTTCAGTCTTGGTAGTTAATAGGTCTCCAGGAAGGCATCCATTTCTTCCAGGTTGTTTAATTTACTGGCATAAAGCTGTTGATAAAAGTTTCTAATGATCCTTCCTATTTCATTGGTGTTGGTTGTGATCTCTCCCCTTTCATTCATAATTTTATTAATTTGGGTCGCTTCTCTATTCTTTTGAATAAGTCTGGCCAGTGGCTTATCGATCTTACTTATTCTTTCAAACAAACAGCTTCTAGTTCTGTTGATTTGCCCTACTCTGCTCCTGGTTTATAATTCATTGATCTCTGCTCTAATCTTGATCATCTGCCTTCTCATGGGTGGATTAGGCCTGTTCTTCTGTTCCAGCTCCAGCTTCTTGAGGTGAGAATATAAAAACTGTATTTCAGATTTTTTTCTATTCTTTTGAGTGAGGCTTGGATGGCTGTGTATTTTCCCCTTAGGACTGCCTTTGCAGTGTCCCATAGATTTTGGGCCGATGTGTTTTCATTCTCATTAGTCTCCAAAAATTGTTTAAACTGATTTTTAATTTCCTTATTTACCCAATCATTCTTGAGCAGGATGGTTCTTAGTATCCAAGTGTTTGAGTTTCTTCCAAATTTTTCCTTGTGATCAAGTTCCAGTTTCAAAGCATTGTGGTCTGAGAATATGCAGGGAATAGCCTCATCTTTTGGTATCTGTTGAGACCTGTTTTGTGACCCAGTATATGGTCTATTCTGGAGAAAGTTCCATGTGCATTCGAAAAGAATGAGTATTCTGTTGTCCTGGGGTATAGTGTTCTGTATATATCTATGAGGTCCATCTGGTCCAGTATGTCATTCAAAGCTCTTGTTTCTTTGTTGTTTTCTGTTTAGGTAATCTGTCTATTGCTGAGAGTGGAGTGTTGAGGTCCCCTACTATTAACGTATTATTATCTATATGTCTCTTTATTCTGGTTAAGATTTGGCTTATGTATCTAGCTGTTCCCCTGTTGGGGCATAGATATTTATAATTGTCATATCCACTTGTTGGATACATCCTTTAAGAATAATATAGTGTTCTTTCGTACCTCTAACTACAGTCTTTAGTTTAAAATCTAATCTGTCTGATATGAAAATTGCTACCCCAGCTTTCTTTTTAGGTCCATTGGCATGAAAAATGGTTCTCCATCCCTTCCCTTTCAGTCTGGATGTACCTTTAGGTTCAAAATGAGTCTCTTGTAGACAGCATATGGATGGGTCATGTCTTTTCATCCAGTCTGCAACCCTGTGGCATTTATGGGAGCATTTAGGCCATTCACATTGAGAGTGATTATTGAGAGACAGAATTTTAATGATGTCATGTTGCCTGTGAAGTCTTTGTTTCTACAGATTGTAAATTTCTGTTCTGTATCACTCTTGGGGTCTTTTTACTTTTATAGAACCCTCCTTAATATTTCTTGTAGGGCTGGCTTGGTGGTCACATATTCTTTCAGCTTCTGCCAGTCTTGGAAGGTCCTCATCTCTCCATCAATTCTGTATGACAGCCTTGCTGGATAAAGGATCCTTGGCTGCATGTTCTTCTGAGTTAGAGCTCTGAATATACCTTGCCAAACATTTCCTGGCTTGCCAGGTCTCTGTAGACAGGTCTGACATTATTCTGATGTTACTCCCTCTGTACGTGAGGATTCTCTTCCCCCTGGCCACTTTCAAGATTGTATCCTTGGATCTAATATTTGCGAATTGATGTGATGTGGTGTAGGTCTGCTCTCATTGATCTTGGGAGGGGTCCTCTCTGCCTCTTGGACACGAATGCTTGTTTCCTTTGCCAGATTAGGGAAGTTCTCAGCTACAATTTGTTCAAATATCTCTTCTAGACCTCTGTTTTTCTCCACCCCCTCGGGGATGCCAATGATTCTGACACTGGAACGTTTCATTGAGTCAGTAATCTCCCGTAATCTACTTTCTTGAGATTGGATTTTTTTTGAGCCAAGTTTCCATTTCTTCCTTCTTTTCTACCATCCCATCTCCCAATTCACTAATTCATTCTTTTGCCTCATTTACCCTGGCCATCAGAGCATCAAGTTTAGACTGCATTTGATTCATAGCATTTTTAATTTCTTCAGAGTTGTTCTCATTTTCGCCCTTAGAGATTCAATATTCTTGTTAATATTTTCACTAATATTTTTTTCAAGCCTACACATCATCTTGACCATTTCTGACAATTTGGTTATATCCATGTCTATCAGTTCTGTGGCAGAGGCCACAGTCTCTGTCTCCTTTCTTTACTAAAGATTCCTCCTCTTCGTCATTCTGATGAGGAGAGGTTGCAGGGATGCACAGAGCCCAAATTATTGACCAAGACCCAGGCAGTGTGCACTTGTTTTATAGGGACCTTAGGGATGTGGGCTTCTTGATTTTTTTTTTCAGCCTGCCTTCTGGGGGAGGGGCCTGCCACACTGATACTTAGGCAACCCTGTTTGGGTAGAGTTGCCCTGTCTCCTGTGAGGGGGGGTGGGGTTGAGGACAATGCAAACTTGTATTTCTGGGCTTTTGTTCTCTGATGGCTTTCCCTGACAGTTTTCTGTGACTCTTCTGAGAGTCATAGCGGCAGTGGCCATATCCTAGCCTCTGTCTCAGAACAGATCGCAGTCAGCTCTCCACTGAGCTCTCATGGCCACTTTAACTCTGTTTCTGTCGGTGCTGCTAAAAACCCCACAGCATCTCGGGGTGTGCGCCCCACAGCCACTCTCCCAGCCCTTGCTTCCAGGGCCAGCACGTCTCTGTACTTTGTGCTTCTAACACCACCAACCACCCCTGGTTCCCCGAGCACACTCCGGAGCTCTCTGTTTCAGTGTGGTTCGCGTGAGCTCTGAGCTCTGGTTTACAGTCCGGTTGCCCCCGCACTCCCAAGCTCCTTGTTTTGTCTAGTTCGAGTGTGTGTTCTGGAGCTCCGGTTTTCAGTCTGGTGTCATGCGCATGCTCCCAAACTCCCAGTTTTAGTCTGCTTCGAGTGAGCACTCTGGAGTTCCGGTTTTATTCTGGTAGCATGCGTGCTCCCGAGCTCCCGGTCCCAGTCTGCTTTCTTGGCAGCTACCAGTCCGCGAATCTGGCCTGCTCCCCAGTGCAGGTGGCTACTGCTTCCTGGCGCCCGAGCACGGCGGCTCCCTCCCCCTTCCGTTTATCTTTCGATATCTGTGCACAGATTCACGGCTCCCCCACTTCGTACCTCAATGCTCAGCGCCAGAGATGTTCGTTTGTAGAGATCCAGATGTATCTTCCTGCGTCTCAGGCTGGTTTCGTGGGTGTTCAGGATGATCTGGTAGGTATCCAGCTCGATTCAGCAGACCAGCTGAAAAAAGGTCCCCTACTCCTCTGCCATCTTTTTCTGACCCAAAATTTTAATTTTAAACATCTAACTCTATTACTATATTTTAAGTTTCATAAGGCTATGAGCATATCTGTCTGGTTTATGCCATTATAGGGTTTGGCATATTCTGTGGACTTAATACTTAGAAAATTAATGGATGAGTAGATGAAGAATTTAAGTTTGTGAATTTATTCTAGACCAGGATGAAATATGGCAAAGAACCCAGAAAGAGATTTTAGCTTAGATGATAGTTTCTAAAATTGTACCTGAACCCAGCCTGTATGCCCATGCTGCATAGTGTTTTACTTGCATAATCCTCATTTCATAAGATAAGGAATTCTTATTAAAACTAAGGATTTAGCCTGATTATTCAGAGTATAGAGGGATAGAGAGACAAGGGAGAGTGTTATCCTCACAGTTATTATCAGGAAGCTATTCCGAGAAATGACGAGAAATCAGTGGTCAGTAAGAAACATGACAAAATGGTTCTCTAGAAACTTTATTACTGTCATTCTTGGAATACAACCTCTTCTTAATCACATACTTGTTATAATAATGTTCTTTGGTATTAATTGCTTTTCTATCTCTGTATTTAAGGATTTATTTAGTTATATTAAAGATATATTTTAAATTGCAATAAAATTTAAAAGACAAGAGCTTTTGCCAATATTGGCTTGGAAACCTGTCCTCTGACACTAAAATAGAAAAATAATTTGTAGTTGCTAAGAATATAATTCATACTTAGTGAGTGAATGTTCTCTCTGCACCATCTTACAAGAAGGTAATTGAAACGCCTGTATCCATTCAGGAATGCACTCAGGATTCAAGAATTCATTATAACTATCAAAGCTTTATTACTTTCTTAGTAGCTACGGTGAGTTCTCATTTGACAGTACTGGGTGTTCTATGGTGTACTTGTGTAATACCTTAAGTCAGAAAATATAGAAACTTGCTATATCACCATTATGTTCTGATTATAGTTTCTCTGGTCCATTTAAAAACAAAAACAACAAAAAACACCCTGAATTTTTACTGTATTTTCACCTAAGGGCCACCTACTTGAGATTTTTACTCTTTAAAAATAAGTTACAGTTTCAACTTTATTTATTTGTAAAGAATTTATTTTTTTTCCAGTTTTTATTTAAATTCTAATTAGTTACCATATATGGTTAAATTGATTTCAGGGGTAGAATTTAGTGATTCATCAATTAGAACACCCAGTGTTCAGTAAGAGGGAGCGCTCCTTGATGCCCATCCCCCACCTCCCTCCCTCCATCAATCCTGCTTGTTCTCTATAGTTAAGAGTCTTTTATGGTTTGCTTCCCACCTCTTTTTTTTTCTTTCCCATATGTTCATCTGTTTTGTTTCTTAAATTCCATATATTGGTGTGCCCGGGTGGCTCATTTGGTGAAACCTTCCACTCTTGGTTTCATCTCAGGTCATGATCTCAGGGTCATGATGTCAAGCCCTGCATAGGGCTCTGCACTCAGTGGGCTCTCCTTCACCCTTTACCTCTCCCTTTGCCCCTCCCCCTGCTCATGTACACACTCTCTCAAATCTTAAAAAAAAAATATCCACGTGAGTGAAATTGTATTTTTCTTTCTGGCTGACTTATTCCACTTAGCATAATACACTCTAGCTCCATCCACATCATTGCAAATGGCAAGATTTCATTCTTTTTGATGTCAGTAATATTTCTGTGTGTGTGTGTGTGTGTGTGTGTGTGCGCACGTGCGCCACTTCTTCTTTTTCCATATATCAGTCAACAGACGTTCGGGCTCTTTCTGTAGTTCCACTATTGTTGATAATGCTTCTATAAGCATCAGGGTGCATGGGCCCCTTCAAATCCATGTGTTTGTAGCCTTTGAGTGAATACCTGGTAGTGCAATTGCTAGGACACAGGGTAGTTCTACTTTTAACTTTTTGAGGAACCTCCATATTGTTTTCCAGAGTGACTGTACCAGTTTGAATTCCCACAAACAATGTAAGAGGGTTCCCCTTTCCCCGTTTCCTGCCAACATCTACTGTTTACTGTGTTGTTAATTTTAGCCATTCTGACAGGTGTGAGGTGATATCTCACTGTAGTTTTGATTTGTATTTCCCTGATAAGTGATGTTGAGCATCTTTTCATGTTTCTGTTAGCCTTCTGTCTGTCTTCTTTGGAAAAATGTCTATTTATGTTTTCCTCTCATTTCTTAACTGGATTACTTATTTTTTGGCGGTTGAGTTTGGTAAGTCCTTTATAGATTTTTGGATACTATCCCTTTGTCAAATATGTCATTTGCAAATATCTTCTCCCATTCCATAGACTGCCTTCTAGTTTTATTGATTCTTTCCCTGTGCAGAACTTTTTATCCGGATGAAGTCCCAATAGTTCATTTTTTGTTCTTGTTTTCCTTGCCTCCAAAGACATGTCTAGTAAGAAGTTGCCATGGCCAAGGTCAAAGAAGTTGCTGTCTGTGTTTGCCTCTAGGATTTTGATGGTTCCTGTCTCATATTTAGGTCTTTAACCCATTTCACATTTATTTTTGTATATGGTGTGAGAAAGTGGCCCAGCTGCATCCTTTTGCATGTTGCTGTCTAGTTTTCTCAACACCATTTTTTGAAGAGATTTTTTCCATTGAATATTCTTTCCTGCTTTGTTGAAGTTTAGTTCGCCATATAGTTGTGGGTTCATTTCTCCGTTTTCTATTCTGTTCCATTGATCGATATGTATTTGTGCCAGTACCATACTGTCTTGGTGACTGTAGCTTTGTAATATAGCTTTAAGTCCAGAATCCTGATGCCTTCAGTTTTGATTTTCTTTTTCAGGATTGCTTTGGCTATTCAGGGTCTTTTGTGGTTCCATACAAACTTTAGGATTTTTTGTTCTAGCTCTGTGAAAAATGCTGGTGGTATTTTGATAGGGATTGCATTAAATGTGTAGGTGGTTTTGGGTAATATAGACATTTTACCAATGTCTGTTCTTCCAATCCAGGAGCATGGAAGGTTTTTCCATTTCTTTGTCATCATCAATTTCTTTCACCAATGTTTTATATTTCTCAGAGTACAGATCTTTTACTCCTTTGTTTAGATTTATTTCCTGGTATCTCATGGTTTTGGGTGCAATTGTAAATGGGACTGATTCCTTGATTTCTTTTTCTGCTCCTTCATTGTCAGTGTATAGAAATGCAACAGATTTCTGTATGCTGGTTTTATATCCTGCGACTTTGCTGAATTCATGTATTAGTTCTAGCAATTTTTTGGTGGAGTCTTTTGAGTTTTCTATATAGAATATCATGTTACCTGCAAATAGTGAAAGTTTGATTTCTTTCTTGACAATTTGGATGTCTTTTATTTCTTTCTGTTGTCTGATTGCTGAGACTAGGATTTCTAGAACTATGTTAAATAACAATGGTGAGAGTGGACATCCCTGTGTTCTTCCTGACCATAGAGGAAAAGCTCGCAGTTTTTCCCCATGGAGGATGATATTAGCTGTGGGTGTTTCATGTATGGCCTTTATGATGTTGAGGTATATCTATATCTATTTTGTTGAGGGTTTTTATCATGAATGGATATGCTGTTTTGTCAAATGATTTTTATGCATCTGTTCAATGATATTACGGTTTTTGCCTTTTATTAATGTGGTGATACACCAGTATCAAGTTGATTGATTTGTAAATATTGAACTACCCCTGAAGCCCAGGAATAAATCCCACTTGCTCATGGTGAATAATTCTTTTAAGTACTGTTGGTTTTGATTTGCTAGTACCTTGTTGAGAATTTTTGCATTATGTTCATCAGGGATATTGGCCTGTAATTCTTCTTTTTAGTGGGGTCTTTGTCTGGTTTTGGAATCAGTGTAATGCTGGCCTCCTAGAATGAGTTTGGAAGTTTTCCTTTCATTTCTGTTTTGGAACAGTTTGAGAAGAATAGGTATTAACTCTTCTTTAAATGTCTGGTAGAATTCCCCAGGAAAGCCATCTGGCCCTGAATTCTTGTTTGTAGGGAGATTTTTGATTACTGATTCTTTTTTTTTTTTTTTTTCCCCCCTGGTTATGGGTCTGTTCAAATTTTCTATTTCTTCCTGTTTCACTTTTCATTGTCTATATGTTTCTAAGAATTTATCCATTTCTTCCAGATTGCTGTTGGTAGGCATATAAGTTTTTATAATATTCTAATTATTAGTATTTCTGCAGTGGTGATTGAGATCTCTTCTTTCATTCATGATTTTATTTATTTGGGTCCTTTCTCTTTTTCATAAGTCTGGATAGGGGTTTATCAATTTTATTCTTTCAAAGAACCAGGTCCTAGTTTCATCAATTTGTTCTACTGTTGTTTAATTCTGTATCATTTATTTCTGCTCTAATCCTAATTATTTCCCTTCTGATTTTTTTTTTTTAGGTTTAATTTAGGTTATGGATGTGAGATTTTCTTTTTTCTTGATGAAGGTTTTTATTGCTGTGTATTTCCCTCTTATGACTGCCTTTGCTGAATCCCAAAGGTTTTGAACTGTCATGTTTTCATTTTCATTTGCTTCCATGAATTTTCTTTATTCTTTAATTTCCTGGTTAACCCATTCATTATTTAGTAGTATGTTCTTTAACCTCCATTTATTTGTGGTCTCTCCAAATTCTTTCTGTGGTTGACTTCATGTTTCATAGCATTGTGGTCTGAAAATATGCATGGTATGATTTCAATCTTTGTTCTTGTTGAGTCCTGATTCAGGACCCAGTGAATCTATAACTTATGATTAATTGTGCAGTTACTAAACAGTTTACATGTATATTAAAATTTTCAAGAAGCCATTAAGAACACACAATGGTGGTTCAGGTACAAAGCCTAGCTTATTCAATAACAACAATAAGTGTGTCTCCATTAACAATTTGTATTACTTTGTGTTAAGAATTCTGACACACTTTATTTATATTGTCATGTGTCCAGACTTAAAATACAGAATCATCAACTATGGAAATGTTTCTAATTAGACTGTTTTTACCATCTATTCCACAAATACAGGCTCACCTACATTCTGTACCAGAATATGGTACATAATTTTTACCAGAATTGTAAATGATTTTCTCTTGGCCACTGGGTTTGTCGTTAACCTCCAAACCCATTGCTAGATGCCCAGGAAAGTTGTCTTCCCATCCATATCATTTTTCCTTGATGTGGTTCAATTGCTCTTTGTCTCTCTTCTTCTTTTGTATAGTTTTATTAAGATATAGTTCATATAACATAAGATTCATTCATGTAAAACGTATAATTCACTGCATTTTAGTATATTTAGAGTCATGGAACTACCATTGCAATCTAATTTTATAGTATTTTCAACAGCCAAAAAAACCAAACAACGCAAAACATGAAAAAACAAAACCCTGAGCCTCTAGGCAACCACTCTCTACTAATAATTCCACCAGCAAAAGGCAACCACTATTCTGTCCATTTCTATTGATTTGCCTATTCTAGAGATTTCTTACATATAGAATCCTACAATATTGTGCTGCTGCCTGTCTGGCTTCTTTCAATAACCATGATCTCAAGGTTTACCCATATTTTATGTATTACCACATTGTGTGTGTGTGTGTGTGTGTGTGCGCGTGCGCGCGCGTGCACATGAGAGAGAGAAATAATATTCCATTGAGTGGATATACCACTTTTTGTTTGTCCAACATTAGTTGGTAGATAATTAGATTATTTCCCCTTTTGGCTATAGGAATAATGCTGTTAAGAACATTCATATAGGGTGCCTGAGTGGCTCAGTCTGTTGAGCATCTGCCTTTGGCTTAGGTCATGATCCCAGAGTCCCAGGATCGAAGCCTGCATTGGGCTGTATGCTCAGTGGGAAGTCTGCTTCTCCCTCAGCCCTTCCCCTGCTCTTTCTTTCTCTCTCTCAAATAAATAACATGTATAAAAAATTCATGTACAATACTTTTTTTTTTTTTGGATAGGTTTTCATTTCATGTGGCTATATATTGACAAGTAAAATTGCTTGTCAAATGATAACTCTATGTTGAGCATATGTAGAAACTGCCAGATTTTTTTCACAAAATATCACATTTTATATCCTCACAGCAATGTATAAGGGTTCCAATTTCTCCACATCTAGCCAATGCCTGTGATTGTCTTTTTGGTTTTAGCCATTCTACTATGTATAAAATGGTCAAATACTTTCCCTGAGTCTATCGAAATTATAAAACATTCTGTATCCTTTATTCTGCTAATATGGTATATTTCATTGATTTTTCATATGTTGAACCAACCACATATCTAGGATAAATCCCACTTGGTCATCGTACATTATCCTTTTTATGTTGTTGAATTCAATTTGCTAGTATTTTGTTAAGGATTTTTTTATGTCTATTAATAAGAGATATTGATATGTAGTTTCTTCTGTGATGTTTTGTTTTTAAATAAGAGTAATATTGGATTCATAGACTAGGTTGGGAAGAGTTCCCTCTTATTCTGTTTTGTGGAAGGGTTTATAAAGGATTGGAATTTTTTTTAAATGTTTGGAAATCAGTGAAGCTATCTAGAGATAGAATTTCTTTAGAAGTTTTAAAATTAGTAATCCAATACCTTGTTAGAGATCTCTTTAGATTATGTTTGTTCTTAGTTTAAGAAATATCTGTTTTTCTAGGAATTCGTTTCATCTAGGTTACCTAACTTAGTCATGTAGTTTTCCATACCATTTTCTTGCAGTTCTTTTATTTTTGTAGTGACAGAAGTGATACTCCTATTTGCTTCATGATTTTACTGATATGAGTCTCTCTTTGGAGAGGACAAGGTAGGCTAGCTAAAGATCTTTAAATTTTGTTGATATTTTAAAAGAATCAACTTTTGGTTTCGTTGATATTCCCCCCCTTTTTGTTTTTATATTCTCCATTTCATTTATTTCCTTCTAGATTTTCTTCCTTCTGCTTATTTTGGGATTGGTTTACTTTTCCTTGTTTATTAAGGTAGAATATCGATTTATTGATCTGCCATCTTATTTTAATTTAGGCAATTATATCTTCTAAATTTCTCTCTAAGCTTTAGCTACATCCTACAAGTTTTATTATTTTTGCTTTCATTCATTTTAAAGTATTTTCTAATTTCATTAATGATATCTTGTTTGACCCTTTAGTTATTTAGTAATTTCCACATAATTGTGAATTTAGTTTTTCCCACATTTTCTTCTATTGTTCTTATAAATTTCATTCTGATCAAAAAAGAACACACTTTACATACTTTGTATGATTCCAACCTTCTATTTAAGACTTTTGTTTTAAGAGCAGTTTTAGGTTCACAGCACATTGAGGAAGGTACAGAGATTTATCATATATCTCTTGCTCTTCTTCTTTACACTGGCACATTATAATCAACCAAAGCCAGTCATTTACCCAAAGATTCAATTTTGCTCTTGTATATTATGTAGATTGGGCAGATACATGATGACCAGTATCTGTCATTATAATATACAGAGTATTTTCACTGCCTTACAAATCCTTTGAGTAATTCATAATTTCTAATTCTGGCTGTAAGGAGCTTGGAAGCTGCCACTACATCCTAGCAACAAGTAAAAAGCTAAACTGAAAAATTCACAACCCATCTAGGATTCATAAGAGAGGTGAGGAGACAGGGCAAAACCCACAGCACCCAAGATTGTAGAGACTAACAGCAGAATACAGATACTAACAACCTAATGTAGCAGAGACTCAAGAGCAGCAACTACCTTAGGAACCCAATGCTATATTTAACGAATTGTTGGCAGCTCAGTATGGACAACTCTTAAGTATTAAAAACTCCAAGGAATGTTGGTGGGGGTGGGATGCACAATTTTGTGAGTTCCACGAGCTCAATGAGGTTCCAGAACTCAACTAGGCTACTTAACCAGAGCCTAACCAGTTTGGGTACTATCCAATCTTAACTGACCTGGAGGAAGGGAAATACCCAATTCCAGCCCACTCTAGCCAGTCCTTCCCTCATAAGGGGTGATTTAAAAAAAAAAAAAAAAAAAAAAAAAACCCAAACCAACCTGAAACTTGTGAAGTTTACTGTCCAGAGGTGGACTCACTAAAAAACTGAGACTTAATCATAGGACTGTAGAATTCTTTCCCTCATCAACACCTCATCATCAAATGGCTAAAGGCCTATTTTCAGCAAGTCCTTTTACTTGGTATATCATGTCTGGCTATTAAAAAAAAAATTACCTCAAGACCGCATAATTTAAAGAGCTAAAGGAAGCATCATAACCAGATATGGTGGGGATATTGGAATTATCACATCAGAAATTTAAAGCAAACTATGATTCATATGCTAAAGGCTCTAATGGTTAAGGTAGACAGCAAGCAAGAACAGATGGGCAGTTAAACAGGAAATTCCTAAGCACCAAAAAGATATTCTATAGATTGAAAACATGACAGAAATGAAGAACGCCTTTGGGCTTACCACTAGATTGGACACAGCTGAGAAAAGAATCTGAGTTTGAGGATATCTCAATAGAATCCTCCAAAACTGAAAAGCAATGAGAACCAAGACTGAGAGAAACATGACAGAATGTCTGAGGCCTGTGGGTGATCTATGAAAGGTATAATACATGTAATGGAAAGAACAGAAGGAAAGGAAAGGCGAGAAAGGAACAGAAGAAATGTTGGAAACGGTAATGACTGAGACTTTGTCCAAATTAATGTCAGACACCAAACCACCAATCCAGGAACTCAGAGAATAACAAGCAGGCCAAATGTCCAAAAACTATGCTTCAGCATATATTTATTTTCAAACAGTAGAAAATAAAGAAAAATTACTGGTGGTGGGGAGGGGAGGGTAGTTACCTACAGAGGAACAAAGGATTAATCTGACATCCCCTCAGATACAAAGTATTTATTAACCATTGAGGAACATAAAAAGGGTGATGGCAAATACGAAAGGATCCTAGAGTATTTCCTTTTCCAAATTCCTGAAATGTCAAGGTAGCCTTTATCCAGAGGCTGAAGATGCATATGAACCCACCTGATGCAGAGTACTTTGACTAGTATCCCTTTCTCCCACTGTGGGCCAGTTGTGTTAGTTCAGTTGTCTCCATAACAAGTCAAAAGTTTACGTGGTGATATATTTGCATGAGTAGGTGAGCATTTCCCTCCGCCATTTTTCCTAAGAACTAATTATAAAGTGACTGCAAAAGTGCAGTTGTTTTTGTTTTATTTTGTTCTTACAATATTCCAACAAAAGGCACTGCATATTGACTTAAAGAAAAAAATCATGCTATATCCTGCTCAGCAAGCACTGAAACAGAAAGCACACATGGTTTGACCATGCTACACTATTCTTTAGATGCTGGATCCACTGTGACCAATCACCAAACAAGAACAGAGACCTTGGAAAGTTAGGCATTCATTGACTTGTTTCTGATGCTTTGATCACATGTCATCAGCCTGGGTGATTTCTGTGAAAGGAAAGATGCAAAATGTAGTAAGTTCTGGGCAAGTAGCTGACAGGAGCCGAGGGTAGATGCTTTTGGGAAGGCTGCTCAGTGAGCTGTGACTTGTGAGCTCAAGCATTTGTCCACATGCTTTTTGTTATGTGACTGTTTATCCTCTGTCTCAGAGGTTGATTTATGAAGTGTGACATAGCTTTATATAAATGCAACACTATGCTACTTGGAAAACAAGAGAAAATGATATATTAAGTCACAGTGGCCCAATTGTTTTGAGATCTTAAGTCCCATGCCATAGCAAGACAAATGAAGACTCATTAGAAGTGAATATTGCTGCCCTTCATACTTGAAAATGGCCTTTTGAGCAACTGCCAGGAAGATCTCTGTAGACGCTAAGACGTTTTGATATCTTGTGCATAAGTACCCTCTGCTTATGCTGACTGACACTCTATGGTTATATTCTATTTTATTTTCTGAGAATTGACTCAATTATCTAAAACAAAACAAAACAAAAAAACACCACAAATTGAAATTTAACATGGATTTTCATAAAGTTACATATGGGAGTAATTCAGAGTGTTCAATTTAGTACATTCCCAATTATATCCACAAGCTAGTTTATCTAACAATGATCATGACACTTAAACAGGTTTTGTGATAGGCTGTGATTTCTTTTTTGATGCATATGTACCTGATAAAATCTAAGCCAGAAATTCAAGTCGAAAATGTTACATTCCTTCCATAATTAAATAAAAACTATTTTTTGAAATCTTAATCCACTGAAGAAAAGAATTATAATCTCTATCAATTTAGTACTTAACCTTACTACTTTATTTCCCAGGATTATATCTTTGGTTCTGGAAGCTCAGGAAGGGGTGTGGGTGGGGGTGGGGTGTAGAGGAGGGCTTCCTAGCCTCAGGTTACATAGCCATACTGTCATGTGCAAAAACACCTTTCCCCAGGTCCAAGCATTGTAGCAATCCCTGAACCTGAATAGAAGGTCTAGTCTGGTATGGTTTGTTCTCGCAGCTACTTCCTTACTCCTCTCTAGCATGTGGCAAACATTCCCTGTTTCCAAATCAATCTGAGATCATGAGGCAACTAGCAAAACTTAAGAATTTTTACTCTGGTGCATCACATGCTAGGTAGGGGTGAGAAAAATGTCATCTTCCATTTTGGGGGGATCTTACTGAAAAAAGAGCATGAATTTCTCTGCTCTCCAGTTGCCCTACAGTTATTTAAGATTTTCTTTGTTCACCTCACACTGTTACACTTTGACTTAGGGAAAGGTGGGCAAGGCATACATTTATTGAAATTTACTTTCATTAACTGAAATAAAGCCACCCCTTATAGAATAGAGCCTTGAAATAGAAATCAAATTCCATTATAGAGAAAATAGTTACATTTCCCTCTCCCTAAGTTTTTCCCTAAATTTATATTTGCTACATTTAATTGTTCTTTGGATATAATAGAAGTAGTTACCATATATTTAACAACTTACCACCTTTCAGCCCTCCTGCTAAGCATTCTCACTGCACTATATTATTTAATCCTCACAACCAATAGGAATAGCTACTTCATAACCACTTATTATTACTCTATTTTACTAACAAGTATATTGAATGTCTGTAACATTATCCGGTTCTATGAAAGATATACAGCTAGTAATTGTTGGAGTCAGCATTTTGACACAGGTCAAATTGACATTGATATTTATATTCATACTCTATTTTAAATATAAGGAGTTTTCAGTAGGGTTGTTAGAGGTGCAAACAGATAATTTTTATTTTATATATCTGTAAACATGTCATATGGTTAGAGTGCTCTAGGAGTACAATAGACAAA
Organism: Ursus maritimus; assembly: GCF_017311325.1. Lineage (NCBI taxonomy): Eukaryota > Metazoa > Chordata > Mammalia > Carnivora > Ursidae > Ursus > Ursus maritimus. The sequence continues at coordinate 44,027,508 of NW_024423564.1, forward strand.
GCAAATAATGTTACAGTGAGTCATTCGTTTTTCCTCATTTTATATTTATCCAACCATGTTTTGAAATAATTTGAGCAGATAATATTACATAAAAATAATTTGATGCAGTGGCTTTATAATCAATGTAATAGCTAGTCTACAAGATGCCCCCCTCCAATGATCCAAGTCTCCAACTACTCATGCCCTTGTGTATTTCCCCTACATACTAAATCTGGGCTGGCCCTCTGTAATCCTAAAATATGGTGGAAATATCCTGCTTGGATTCCAAGGCTGGATCAGAAAAGATCTTGCAGTTTCCTTCTTGGTCTTTGGAACTCTTGCTTTTGAGAATCTTCCTGTAAGAAATCAACCACCATGTTATGATAAGCCCAGGCCATACGGAGAAACAAAATGTAGACGTTCTGTTTCAGAGCCCATGCCGAATGACCAGTCAATGGTCTATATCAGCTCTTCCTTCTAGGAGACCCATCTTTGTTATTCTGGCCCAAAAATCCACCGGATAATTGTAGCACTAGCTGACACCATGTGGAATAGCTAATGCCAGTCAGTGCACCAGACCATAAGAGAGAGCAAAACCATTGTTCTTTCAAAACATTGAATTCTGGGGAGGAGTTGGGGAGGCAAGGTTTTTATGCAGAGCTAAATAACCAAGATAGCCAGAAAATCTGACTATGTCTGTTTTTATATGTCTTATAAAAATCACTAAACTTATATAAGCTTCATTCTTTAAAAATCTGTGTAACAGAGAAAATAGTATTTGAACAGTAATGGAGTAGAATAAGATATTATGTGAGTGAATTGTTTTTAACCCTGCAGTGATCTCTAAGTACATACTACCTCTTTTTTGTTTTTGATTTTGTTTTTCTGGTAAATTGCCATATAGAGAAAGATTAAATGGCTTGCCCAAGACCAACAGCTAGTAAACAAGTGAACTGAAATTTAAGTCCAGTGGCTTCTATGACCGATATTCTTTCTACTTTATGTCTAATACTATCTTCTATTTATAAATAGATTTTTAGAAATTATGATGCCCCTTCACGTATGAGGCATTTCCTCGTAGGTAATTGAGAGTCCTTTTCTTTGTCAAGAAAGGGAGAAGTATTTCATTTTAAAATGCATGCTTTTTGGTACATAACATTGATGGTCATTGAATATAATTTTGTCTAAAACAAAAACGAAATATATTTGTCAGTGCACAATACTACTGATCATAATATTTTCAATCAGAACTTGATGCTATTATTGTATATTTATATTATGCTCTCACAACAAAGCTCACATTCTTTATGATACATTTGGTGTATAGGTGGGGATAAAGATTTATTTCTTGGCCAGGAATTACATGGCCAGATTATATTATAGATGGCCTTAGAAAGAAATCCATAAATTTAAAGGGTTGTTGAAGAATATGTTGTATATTTAGAAACATAAAATGAAGCAATTATGTTAAAGTATGATTTTTCTTATAATACATAGGGCACCCTGCCTTGTGTTTCTCCTTTTGGTGAATTCTATTTTGTAATAGTTGAAGGAACATAATCTTTCTGTATATGTAGAGTTGCTCATCATGCTTGATGATTTTGTTTCGACTACTGTGTTGAAAGTACAGGATTCTACAGGGCTCAGTAGAAAGCGTTTTTCATTTTAAATCTAAATCTGTGGCTCATTTTTTGCATCTCAGTCTACTGTAATCTTTTGGTCAGTTTTATATATTAAAACTTATTTCTGATCACTTTAGCCAAATGAACAGTCACAGTTTAGTTGTTATGATACCAAATAGACTTTTATAAGGAAAATCCAAGCTTCTTTTAAAACTGTATCTTCTCTCTCCTGGTAGGAATGGCTTGCGTTGGGGGGGCTGCAATGGTGGAGGAGGGCCTCATCAATCTCTTCTCCCTTCTCTCTGTCTCTCCCTCCGTATAACTTTTAATACCCCTCTTCCTCCTACCTCTACCCCAATTCTCTAGCTGTTTCCCACCCTCTGTTTCATAGCTGTGAGAAGAACGGAGAAGATGAAACAAGGGACTGAGAAGGTCTTATTTGGTACATACGCGATCTGGTATTGGCATATACTGAAAATACTGGATTTGAAAGCTGACTTTTCTCTCATGAATGGTTCTGTGGGTTTCTCAGATTTTTCTCACTCTGAACATCCAACAAAAATTGCTGTGAGAGCTGGATTTTTTATGGCTTACCTCTCCCTGCCTCCCCCCTCCTCCCCAGAACTGATCCTCAGTTTCTAGTGTCCTATAATCTATTCAACACAACCATTTCTAATGGAGCCCTGCCATATCTCTAAGTGACTCTTGGGCAAATTCCCTTTAAAGATGGTTCCTAGCTGGCTCCCTACAAAGCGACCCACAACTAGTACGTTGGTCTTGTTTAAGTCCGCCATGCATAGCTTCTTCACATAGCAGCTGCCTTTCTTCCCTCTGCCACTACATAGACTGTTCCAGAAGAAGGTTTTTATGTTAGTCTTTTGGATGTGGGTCAGTTACCATTTTCAGCCTCTTCTGCCCCATGACCTTTCTCCCAAAAATGATTCCAGATAATAAATATAAAGTTTTCCAAGTGGCCCTCTGAAAATTTCTTTCACTAGACTTGAGGTAAATGGAAAGACTCCCTTCACACTACCCTGAGCCCACCTCACATTCTTCGTAGCAGCAAGGAGGCTCAGAAAAAAAAAAAAATTATCTAAAAACTTAATTGGGCCAGGATTCTTCAACCTCAGCTTTTTTAGATCTTCAATTTCAAAGTTGTGTTTATGGCAAAATTATTTTTTCTTAAATTCCTCGTAGGTCCAGCAATAGTAGTCTAGCATCTTACTTTAGATTAAAGAAATTGTTGACATTTATTTAGTTCTGTAATTGCTGTGTCTCAGCCAAAGCTGGTAGAAAATGTTCACAATGACATCCTATTATACAAACATTTGTTAAAAACAACATAAAGAATTCTTTCAATTCCTTTTCAAGAAGGCTCACCAAAGGAAGACACATGACAAGCCTGAAAAATATATTAAGACTGCAAAGTATCATGATGTTAATATTTATAAGTAAGTTTGTTCATCAGTGTTAAGATTGAAAAGAGAACAACGAAATATATGGCAATGTGGTTTAAGATACTGTGGTACATCCATGCAATCAAATGTTACTGCCTCCATCCGAGTTCAGGGGATAAAAGCAGATCCATTATACATATTATGGGAATAATAGACTTATTACAGGAATTAGACATAGCGAATGTGGGAAAAACTGGAACAGTGAAAATCTGGAAGTTGCGAATGGGAAAATGAGAGAAATAATATCTAGTATGTCTAAAGCAAGAAGCCCAGTACATGTGGATACCAGAGAGGAACTGTGAAGAGGGACCCTCCCTCCCACCCCCCACCACACCCACACAAGTCTATTGAAACTGCCACCTTTAGGGACTTGTTCTGTGTGCATAGTCATCATGCTTCAGGTCCACAGCCAAGATCTTAGCAGCAGGCTTGAATCCACTTTTGATTAGCATGGCCAGTAGTCAGGAAGAGAAGCTGAATGTGCAACAGAGAAGAATGAGGCATCGCTGGGCACCTCTGTCCATCACTATGGCTGATTGTGATAACCTTTTGAGAATAATGATTTCTGCCTTCTGTCTGCCAAATCTCATGTACTTTCTTCTTTTGTTTTTTTACTCAGAATTGTACAAGGGAAGTGATTCTGGAAAAGTGTCCAGCTTTAGCTAACTTGACATAACATGATCCAGTGCACTCTCTCTAAACAACTTCAAATATAACTCAACGGTTTAAGACTAAATTTATGACTAATCAGTTTAATTTACCTGATAATAACTGATTACTATGTGCCAGTCACTGTGCTTGCACGGTGCATGTGGATGCAAAACTGGATCCTCCCCTCCCAGATCCCGTAATCTAGTAGAGAGGAGGGACGCAAGTAAAGGTGGGATTCCTGTGTGAAAAACACAGTGATGGGGACATAAAAGGAGATCTCAAAGTGCATAAAAACTGCATCTAGTCCAGACATGGGGATCAGGAAACAATTTCCAGATTCAGTGACTTTTAAACTTGAAATTAAGGAGTTAATGGAATTTATCAGAAGCATTTTTGAGAATGTATGTGTGTGTATTAGGGGATTATTGAAGGGACAGGTTATGAGGTAAATGACACAGAGTGAGTGTTGCACAGATAACGAATATTTTAACACTTGTGGATACTCTGGAGCAGATGCTGTGATGCGCTAATTTTTGTAACCATGTCTGTCTGCCTGAAAGCTTTCTGGCTACATGAGGATGTTCATCCTAGGGCCTCATTATAACTTCTGTGGACTCTAAATTAGTCTTCATGGAGCCTCTTCCTCCATAAATTTTTTTTTTTTAAAGATTTTATTTGAGAGAAAGAGAATGTGCATGCACGCAGGCAAGGTGGGGGAGGGGCGGAAGGCTAAGGAGAAGCAGACTACCTACAGAGCAGGGAGCCCTGCACAGGGCTAGATCCCAGGACCCTGAAATCATCACCTGAGCCAAAAAGCATATGGTTAACGGACTGAGCCACCTAGGTCCATAAAAAAAATAAAAATAAAAATAAAGTATTAAGCATTGTATTTCATGCCTGTGTTGGTATAAAGACAAAATCTGTACTGTATTCATTGTTTGTTATGAGTTTAAAGGAAATTAAAACTTCTGAAGGTCTCTAAAAGTATTATGGGTCATAGACACTACTTAATGCATAAGTCAGCCCTACTTTGACCAACACTCAGGACAGGCCAGAGTTGCTAGGGAGTCCTGTGATATGCCCACAAAGATGGAGATCAGAGATGGTAAATAAATACCCTAACTCCTCTCCACTCAGGTGAGAATACTTAGAATGTTACCATACAATCCCCCAGAGGCTCCAGGTCCGTTGCTCATGTTAGTAACTCACTCATTAACACAGCTGCACTGGCTTCTTGGTATTTCCTCCCAAATTAACCATTGACATTCATATTATTTTCTCAAAGTCTTTTTTTTTCCCCCTGGAACAACTCAGATAAGAAAAATAATGGTATATTTGAGGCAATATGCTCTATGTATTTGGGATATAAATAAAAGGGGACATATATTTTGGGCAAATTATACTGGAGAAAGCAGAACCAGATCTTGAAGGTCTTATAACCACTTCAGAATGTTTGGATTTTATCCTAAGGAGAAGAGAAAACCACATGAAGTTTTTATAAGAAAGGCCCGTCTGATCAGAATTGTTTGATAGAAGATAGTTCATAATGTAATATGGGTAATATAATTGAGAATACTCAAATCAGAAGAAGGGAATCAAGTTTGGAAGTAATCCTGGACTCAATTTTTGACAATAAGCTTGAGTAGAATTAAATAAATGTTGGGGAGTGTTTTTAAAAAACAAAGATGATAGGATCTGATAACCAATAGGGACAATAGAGTAAGAAGGATACATAGGCTGAAACTAAAGTTTCTAACTTATTAGACAGTATGGATGGGGGCAAGGAATGAAGTACTACAATATTATAATTCTGCGTATGGCTATGTGTTTATATTTTCCCTTGTTTCTAAACTTTTATACAGGTTCATACTTACAAAGTTTTTAATAAGTTTTTGTGTGTGTGTGTGTGTGTCTTTTGTTTTTTGTTTTTTGTTTTAGATAAACATTAATGAAATAGTAAAGCCTAACACTAATTGAAATAAGGTCACTTGGGGTGCTTGGGTGGCTCAGTTGGTTAAGTGTTTGCCTTCTGCTCAGGTCATAATCCTAGAGTCCCGTGATTGAGCCCTGCATCAGGCTCCCAGGTCAGCAGGAAGTCTGCTTCTTTTGCCCCTCACACTGCTCTCGCTCTCTCGCTTGCTCTCTCGCAAAATCTGTAATCCTGGATGCCTAGTTTCACCATAATGAGACTGCAATGAAGAGAGGATAACCAATCTGGTTTTGGATCCTGGCCTCATCTCCTATTAACTGCATTCCCTAAGATACATTACTTAGCCTGTTTGGAACAATTTTCTTGACTGCAGAATGAAGAAAATATTACCTGCTTAATATGGTTGTGTATCAATATTAGCATATCCGTAAAGTACTGACCACAAATTCTAGTGGACAGCATCAGATACTATAAAAATCAGCTCTTACCCATTTTCTACCCTTATTTTCCCCAGGCTATTATACAGAGCGATACCAAGGCTTAGTGGGTAAGAGTTTGATCTTTGAGTTAGACAAATGAGCTCAAATCCTGGCTCTACCAAGCACTATTTGATAATGGCGAGTTACTTAATCTTTCTAAGCCTCAGTATCGTAATCTGTAACATGGGGATAGAAATGCCAACATTTCAATGTTGTCCTAGGGTTAAATGGGATAAAATATTAAAATTTCACTGCCAACCACATGGCATACTGTATATACACTGAAGCAAAAAGTTATTCTTAGAATGCTTTAAGAGAACATTTTGAAAGAGTCCCCATAATATATCTAAAGCTTCTCTCTTTGACACTTGCATTATTTGTTGTTCCTACCTACTGAGTAGACATATTTAGTTACTGAGAATAGTAAATTTCAAGTATGAATGACTAGGACCTTGTGTATCCCCACTCATGATGCATAATGCAATGGAAATGTCATTTTATTGGATGATGATGATGATTTGGTTTAAACCCTAGAAGCAAGAGCAATTAGTCTCAAGCCACGCTCCTGCCTGTGTTTGAAACATGATGTAGCAGTCTGCATCATGAACATAGTCCATGTGACCACTGGTTCACGTGCCATTTGTACTATAAAAAAATATTCTGTTTGCTTCAAGTTATGACTAATGCTTTTAAATTTTTGGAAAGCTCGGTTAGCTAAAACAAGCCTGGCTGAAATGGAATATGGCAGGACTGCACAAATTCTGTCAGGATATATATTTTTTTTAGAGAATGTGGAAAAAACCTGCCAAGTGTGGTCCATCTGTTCACATATGAGTTCTTCAATATTAATAGGCTGGGCAATTGGGAGATTTATTTAATTAATCTTCATGGCTAGTGCATCAGGTAACAACAATTACCTTTACTCTTACCCCAGCAGTGTGGTTTAAAATGAGCGCAATTTGTGTTCAGAATATGATTTTAACGGATACTGGTACTCTGGCACATAAGCAATATTATAATGTTACCACTCACAGTGAAGCAAGTAAAAGAGAAAATCAGAACTAGTCTGAGAGGGAACTGACTAGACCAACAAATACTTCTGACAACCTTGGTCCTAGAGCCATTTCTCCAGGACTGAATTTATGTAGATTGGTTTAGTGCTGCTAGAAGTTACGTGATTGGAAAATTGAGGTCCTTGAGAGCAGATAGCCATGGGTTCTAACCATCTTTACTATTTCCTATCCATCTCATATGGATAAAAAATTATTAAATAAGGGGCGCCTGGGTGGCACAGCAGTTAAGCGTCTGTCTTCGGCTCAGGGCGTGATCCCGGCGTTATGGGATCGAGCCCCACATCAGGCTCTTCTGCTATGAGCCTGCTTCTTTCTCTCCCACTCCCCCTGCTTGTGTTCCCTCTCTCGCTGGCTGTCTCTATCTCTGTCGAATAAATAAATAAAATCTTTAAAAAAAATTATTAAATAAGAATAAAAACTACAAAAGGCCATTGAACATGGATATAAATGTGCCTGGCACATAGTTTATATGCAATAAACATTTTTTGAATTGTTAAATAAAATGATGTATGTTATATATGCCTTCCAACATAGTGCTTCATACATGGAATCAGTACTATGTGAAAGTAGGGCTTTTTTAAAGGTAGAAAATAGAAAAGTAGATAAATACATAGATAAATGGGGTGAGAGAGAATGAAAAAGTAGGATCCCTTTTTGTCTAAAGCATCTCCACTACCTCCATTTAAATTCTAATAGAAAGTTTCATTTGAGTTTTGAAATAATTTTGGCAATTATATGTGCTTCAAGGGAAGGATAACTTAGCATTTTATTGGATGCCCATATGAATGAGACCTACCGAGTTGGGCGTATTATGTGACTTTTTTTACTTAAATTTAAAAACTTTTTGTGAGGTAGTTATTACACTGTTTTACAGGTTTTAAAACATCTGAAACTAAGGATTGCTATCTTGCCTAGGGTCCTACAGATGTGCTGTAAGTACTAAAAGAAACTAGAGTAGAAGTGAGAACTGACCACAGATCTGCATGTGACTTCTTATTCTATCCTGCTATCCCATGGTGAAAACAAAATCATTTGAAATGCTAAGACTTCATTTACTGTCAATGGTCACTTCGGTAGCATTAACCAAAGATAAAGAGAGAGACTAGTACCATTCACCAAAGAGAAGACAAAAATAAGAAACCTCTAGAAAAATGGTCTATAGAAAGGAAATAAAATCAAGCCGGCGAATACTTCACAGTTTTCCTTTGGGGTAAATAATCACCGTTTTTTCCTAGTCTTAACTGGAGCTTTTCAAAGTTTGAGCACTGCTTGGGTTTATAGTTTGACTCTACTACTTAGATACAATGGTTAATGTTATCTGTCAGCTTGGCTAGACCTAGATGTTGCTGAAAAGGTATTTTTAAATGAAATTGTTTCATTTTTTTAATTATTTTTGAGAGAGAGCGAGAGCACATTCGTGAGGGGGGTGGGGTTGGAGGGGCAGAGGGAAAGAGAGTATCTTAAGTAGGCTCCACACCCGTCGTGGAGGCCAAAGGGCAGCTCCATCTCAGGACCCTGAAATCATGACCTGAGCTGAAATCAAGTTGTTTCCTTACCCAACTGAACCCCTCAGTCTCCCCTTAAATGAAATTGTTTTAATTGGTAGACTTTGAGTAAAGCAAATTACCCTCCATAACATGGGTGAGCTTTATACAATCAGTTAAGGCTTTAGGAGAACAAGACTGAGGTCCCCCAAGGAAGAGTGAATTTTGCTTCTGGACTGCCTTTTGACTCAAGCTGCAGGATCAAGCTCTTTCCTGGGTCTCCAGACTTTGAGACTGTCCTGCAGATTTTGGACTTGCCAGTCCCCATAATTGTTTGAGTGAATTCCTTAAAATTTCTCCATATAAAGTCTTACAATTAAGTGCTATATATATGTTTGGTATTATTTCAAAGCATTTTGGAATATGCTTCCTGTTCCAAACTACCTGCTTAGCAGTTTCCTCCAGGGAAATCCTATCACAGTAAAACAGCCATTTTTTGCTGAGAATATGGATCTTAAAATCTGAGGTCCTTGATGTTAAATATGAACTTATAAATTGCATTCATTTCTTTACCCCAATCCCTTAAGCATTTTCTTATTTCTTCTCCTGCCTGACATCTTCTAACATATAATTACAGATTTTCAACCCAAACAGGCTGCCTAATAATTAAAAACCTGAATTTTTTTTTCTTTTTTTTACTTAGCTGTACACAGGGCCCTTAGTGAAAGGAATCAGCATATTAAAATTAGATGCACACAGTGGTTTTATTTCCAAACGAAAAAGTATGACACAGTTTGAAGACCTTTAAAGTGACTGATGGTTTATTAGAGCACTTAGTGAAAAGCATATGTTCCCTGAGCTAGTTTTCTAACCAAAACTTTCAAAAAGTCAAATAAGGATCAGAAAGTGGAAAACAAAAAAATCTTGGATTGCAAAAGGCCCCAAATGAATTATACTATCTACTGCTTTTAAAATACAAAATTGATTGTATCATTGTTAATTAGTCCTTTATTTTCTGTCTTTCAGATCACTCATTTTTAAAATCCTCTATCTTTGCCTGGTACCTTGTTGAACCTTTCCCCTGGAAATTTGGGTATAAAGAAAAAATAGTTTTTGGTTCTATTTTTCATATTCTCTGAACTTATGCCAAAGTTATATGGATATAAGGATTTTTGGTGTGTGTATCTAATTACATATATAAATCTAGGTTTGTACGTATTTTTAAAATTTGTATCAGTTGTGCAACATGGTTTGATATACATATATGTAGTGAAAAGACTACTGTGGTCAAGCTAATATGTCTTTTTAGATAATTACCCTTTTTTAAACATTATAGTTGAAATACAATGTTATATTAGCTTTAGGTATATAACATCATGAATCAACAACTCTATACATTAAGCTATTGCTCACCATGAGTATAGTCACCATCTGTCATCACACAACATCAGCACAATATTATTGACTATTTCCCCCATGCTATGATTTTTATCGCAGTGACTTATTTATTTTACAACTGGAATTTTGTACCTCTTAATCCCTTCACCTTTTTCACCCATTTTGTGTGTGTGTGTGTGTGTGTGTGTGATAAGAACAACTAAAATCTACTCTCAACATATTATTCGTAGTGTTCAATACAATTTTAACTATACCCAACATGTTATCCATCATATTTCTAGACCTATTAATCCCACATAACTGCAACTTTGTACCCTTAGAGCAACATCTCCTCACTTCCCCCACACCCAGTACCAGTAGCAGTCTACTATGTTAAAGTCTTTGAGTTCAGCTTTTTTAGAGTCTACATATCACTGAGATCACGCAGTATTTGTCTTTCTGTGCCTTGTTTATTTCACTTAGCATAATGTCCTCCAGGTTTCTTCATGTCTCAAATGACAGGATTCCCTTTTTTAAGCCGGAATAACGTTCTATTTTATATATTTATCACTTCTTTATCTTTTTATCCACTGATGGACACTTAGTTGCACAAGGGTTTCTTTTTTTTCCCGTATACTCACCACTTGTCTTTTTTAATAGTCATTTTAAAGGTGTGAGGTGATCTTTCATTGTAGTTTTGATTTAGATTTCCATGATGATTAGTGACTTTGAACATCTTCTTCTGTACCTGTTAACCATTTCTATGTCTTCTTTGGAGAAATATCCAGGTACTTTACTCATTTTTAATTGTTTTTTTGTTTTCTTACTATTTATTTTCTTACTGTTGAGTTCTTTGTGTTCCTTATATATTTTGGAAATTAACCCCTTATCAGATATATGGTTTGCAAATATATTCTCCCATTCTTTAAGTTGTCATTTTACTCTGTTGATTGTTTTCTCTGTTGTGCAGAAGCTTTTTGATATCCATTTGTCTATTTTTGCTTTTGTTGCCTCTGCTTTTGGTGTCATACCCATGAATTCATTGCCAAGACAAATATCATAAAGCTTTTCCCCTATGTTTTCCTCTAGTAGATTTATATTTTAGGTCTTACATTTAAGTTTTTAATTTACTTTGAGTTGATTTTGGTGGGAGTGAGATACGGGTCCAATTTTATTTTTCTGCATGTGAATAATCAGTTTTCCCAACATTTATTGAAGTGATTGCCATTTCCCCATCATGTATTTTTGGAACCTTTGTCAAAAATCAATGACCATAAATATGTGTATTTATTTCTGGATTCTCTATTCTGTTGGTCTGTATGTTTACCATGATGTTTTGATTGCTATTGATTTGTAGTTTATTTTGAAATCAGGTTGTGTGATGCCTCCAGCTTTGTACTTTTTGCTCAAGATTACTTTGGCTTTTGATGGTCTTTTGTGTTCTTGTATAAATTTTAGTATAATTCATTCTAGTTCTGTGAAAAATGCCATTTGGATTTTGATAGGGATAGTATTGAATCTGTTGATCTTTTTGAGTAGTATAGATTTTAACAATACTAATTTTTCTAATCCATGAACATGGGATATCTTTCTACTTGTACATTCTTCAATATCTTTCATAAATCTCTCATAGTTTTCTATGTACAGGTCCTTCACTTTGGTTAAATTTATTCCTAGGCATTTCACTGTTTTTGATGAAATTATTAATGAAATTGTTTTCATAATTTCTTTTTTAGAGAATGCATTGTAAGTGTATTGCAATGCAACTAAATTTTTGTATGTTGATTTTATATCCTTGCTACTTTACTGAATTTATGCTAAAATTTTTAGTGGAGTCTTTAAGGTTTTCTTTATAAAAGACTATGTCTTATGCAAACAGAAGTAATTTTACTCTTCCCTTCCTGTGATTTGGATGCACTTTATTTTCTTGCCTGATTGCTCTGTCTTATATTTCCTGCACTATATTGAACAGAAGTGGCCTGAGTGGGCAGCCTTGTATTTTTCTTGATAGGGAAAGCATTCAACTTTTCAGCCTTGAGTATCATGTTAGCAAGGTCATGCATGGCCTTTATTATGTTAAAGTCATCAATCTATACCTCTCTCATTGAGAATTTTTATTATGAAAGAGTATTGAATTTTGTTAAATTCTTTTTTTGCATCTATTGCAATGATCATATGGTATTACACTTTCAGTTAGTGAGATGTATCACGATTAAGGTTTGCATTTATTTATTCATCCTTACATTCCAGGGATAAATCACACTTGGTGGTGGTATATGATCCTTTTAATATGCTATTGAGTTTGGTTTGCTAAGATTTTGTTGAGGATATTTGAATTCATATTCATCGGGCATATTGGTATGGAATTTTCTTTTCTGGTAGTGTACTTGTCCAGCTTTGGTATGAGAATAATCCTGGCCTTGTAAAATGAGTTTGAAAGTGTCCGCACTTCAACATTTTGGAAGAGTTTGAGTAAGATTGGCATTAGCTCTTATTTAAATGTTTGGTGGAATTCACCAATGAAGCTCTGAGGTTTGGGGTCTTTTTGATTGTGTTTTTGTTTTGGGGGGGTTGGGGGGGGCTTTCCAATACTGGTTCAGTCTCCTTATTTGATATATGCCTGTTTAAACTCCCTACCTCCTGGGGGCATCTGGGTAGTCCAGTCAGTTAAGCACCTGCCTACAGCTCAGGTCATGATCCTGAGGTCCTGGGATTGAGCTGTGCATCAGGGGCCATGCTCAGTGGGGAGTCTGCTTCTCCCTCTCTCTCTCTGCCCCTCCCCCTGAATTGTGTGCTCTCTCTCTCTCTCTTGCTCACTTTCTCTCAAATAAACAAATATTAAAAAAATAAATAAACTTCCTACCTCCTCATGATTCTGTCTTAGTACTTTGTATGATTCTAGGAATTTATCCATTTATTCTAACTTATCGTATTTGTTGGTGTGTAAATGTTCATGGTAGTCTCATGATCATTTGCATATCTGTATTATCTGTTGTAATGTCTCTTCTGTCACTTACAATTTATTTGCAGCTTTTTTTTTCTTTAGGTTAGCTAAAGGTTTGTCAATTTAATTTTTGTTTTCAAAACCAACTCTGTTTTACTGATCTTTCCTATTCTTTTTCTGGTCTTTATTTGTTTCTGTTATGATCTTTATTATTCCCTTCATTCTGATAACTTTAGGTTTAGTGTGGCTTTTTTTGTTATTGAGGTATAAAGCTAGGCTGTTTGAGAACTTTTTTTTTCTTCATGTAGGCACTTCTTGCTATAAACTTCCCTCTTAGAACTATTTTTGTTGCATCCTGTAATATTTGGTATGTTGTTCTTACACTTAACTTTGTCTCCACGTATTTTTTTATTTCCCTTTTGATTTCTTCTTTGATACATTTGTTCAGGATTATGTTAAGTTCCATATACTTATGAATTATTGAATTTTCCTCTTTTACTGATGTCTAGTTTCATACCAGTGTGGCTGGAAAAGATACTTGATATGTTTTCAGTCTTCTTAAATTTGTTAAGAGCTAGTTTTTTTGCCTAACATTTATCCTATCTTGGAGAATATTCCATGTGCAGTGGAAAAGAATGTTCATCGTGTTGCTATTGGATGCACCATTATGTAATCTGTTAGATTCATCTCATCCATAATGTTGTTCATGTCTGCTGTTTCGTCTTGCATATTTTGTCTGTAGGATCTATTCATTATGAGAGTGAAGTATCAGAGTCTCCTACTATTTGGGTCTCTTTCTCTATTATGTAATATTAGCTTTATATATTTAGGTGTTCCAATTTATGGTGCATCTATATTTATGGTTGTTTATCTTCTTGATGAATTGACCCCTTTAGCATTACATAGTAACCTTCCTTGTCTCTTGTGACCGTTTTTGACTTAAAGTTTATTTTGTCCAAATATACACCTACTCTTTTTTGTTTACCCTTAGCATTCAATATCTTTTTCATCCCTTAATTTATAGCACATATGTTTCCTTAAAGCAGAGGTGAATCTCATAGGCAACATATTATTGGAGCTTAATTTTTTTATCCATTCAAACACTCTATATATTTTAATTGTTTTGTAGTTTGTTTTTTGTTTCTTTTTCTTTCTCTTGTTCCCTTGTGATTTTTTTTTTGGGGGGGGGAGTAGTACGCTTCCCTTTTTCATTATCTTGTGCATTTACTACAGGTTTTTAATTGTTTTTACCAGTTTTTTAATAGTCTTACAGAAAACATAAGTCTATTATAAGCTGAGAACAACTTAAGTTTGACCATACAGAAAAATTAATACTTCAACTTACTCTCCTAGCACGATTTATTATTTGTTATAGTTTACATGTTTTATGTATTGTGTATCCATTAACAAATTATTATACCTATAGTTATTTTGATACTTTTTATCTCTTAACTTTTATATCAAAGTTAAAAGTGATTTATGCACCACCACTACAGTATTAGAATATTATGAATTTGATTACATTCTTACCTTTACTGTGAGTTTTATATTTTCATATATTATTACATTTTTGGTTAATATCCTTTCATTTCAACTTAAAGAATTCCTTTTGGTATTTCTTGTAGGGAAGGTCTAGTGGTAATGAACTCATACAGCTTTTGTTTGGAATCTTATATCTCTTTAACTTCTCATGTTCATTTATTATTTTACTGATTTTGTTGTAACTCATTGAACTCTTTTAAAATAATTATATTGAATTTTTTGTCTGATAGTCCATAGATCTCTATTTGTTTTTGTTTTTGTTTTGCTTTTTAGAGAGAAGGGGCAGAGGGAGATGGAGAATCTTAAGTAGGCTCCATGCCCAGCTCAGAGCCCACCCTGGGGCTTGATCTCAATCCTGAGCTGAAATCAAGAGTTGGACACTTAACTAACTGAGCCACCCAAGTGCCGCTAGATCTCTATTTCTTTAGGGTTAGTTAGTGGTGCTTAATCTTGTTCCATCGATAGTGTGTTTCTCTGATTATTTGTTATACTTGTGGCCTTGCATTGGTGTCTGCACATTTGAAGAAGTAGGCACCTCTACATCTTTACAGGCTGGCTTTGGCAGGGAAAGCCCGTCACTAGTCAGCCCATCAGATTCTGGGAGAGCCATCTAGATTCTGGGAGGACCATCTACATTCTGGGGTCTACAGATGGGCTGATCTGGTGCCTGGGTCCATGGGAATGGGTCTGGAGTCTGTCCGCTGGGGTAAGTCTGATGCTTTCATGTAAAGGACAGGCTTGTCACTTGATTCTGTGGTGACAGGCCTAACAGAGGCGTCCATAGGTGTGTTTGGATCTTGAGTCTCTGGGTGCCATCCTGGCACCAGGGACTAGTGGAGTGAGCCCTTTATGTGGGTTTGTGAGATCAGGCCTTGTGACTAGATCCAAAAAGGTGGGTCTGGGCCCTGTGTTCATAGGGGCCAATTGAAAGCCTGTGTCCACAGGAGACAGCCTGGTGCTGGGGAGACCCTTGAGTGTGAGTCCATAGGGGCTGGCTAGCCACTGGCCTGGGCCTGATGCCTTGGTCCAAGGTTATGGGCTGGGTCCTGAGCCTACAGGGGCTGGCCTTGGTCTGGAGTTTACTGGGGCAGACTTGGTGCTGGGGTCCACGTCAAAGTCAAGTGTTCATTTCCTTCTCTGATGAGAATGTGCCTCTCTTGACACTGGGCTGCCTGGACTTGGAGGAGGAGTGCTATGAATAATATGAGATTGTCCTTCCCACCTTTTTCAATGCATTTTTAATTTGTTCTCCACTGAGATGCTATAATCTCTGACCTGGAATTTTTAACTCTTGTAAAGGTATTTTTGAGTGTGGATAGTTTTTCAAATTGATGTTTCTGTGAGAGGACAAGCATTGTAAACTCCTATTCTACCACCTCACTGTCATTGCTTCTCTGATATGAGTCTTTAATAGAACTAACATACCATGCCATGGATAGATAGAAATTTCTTAAAGACATGCCTCATCTCTAAGCATGAGCAAGCTCTTTGTGTTCTTCCCAATTTAGGAGTGATGTCAAAATCAATTTATGTGTAAATGATATAAGAATATGAAAGTATAGGTTTCTAGAGATGAAGGAAAAATTCAAGTCTCTTAGCAATGGTTAGTAGCTATATACTCCAGGTTTCTAGACTATATTCTAGACATCTATATGTTCTACATACAATCTTAAAATTAATATGTTCACAAGTGAAATTATCATCTTTTCCCCAGGTTCACATTGGATTTTATTAATTTACCATACCCCAAATCTCAAGCCATAAACTCCTATATCTCTTCTTTTCTCAAACTTAATATAAGCTTTCAAATCATGTTAATTCTAATTTCAAAAGTTTTCCCAAACTAGCCATTATTGTACATCTTTATTGCCATTATCTTAATAGATGATAGTAAATAGTTTCAAAAAATGTCTGGTACAGTGGAAAGTGGAAATTTGCCATCAAGCATCATGTAGATATCATTTATATTCTTTCTCATTAAGAAAAATTTTCCCCAGATATCTACTTCTATTAAAATTTTGGACAGGATGACAGAGGAGCAATAATAAATAACTTCATTTATCCTGCTCAAATTCTGGATGAATTGAGAGATGGACAAACTCATAAGATGGAAATCAATTTGCAACTTTATTAATAACGGTAGAAAGGAGGAACAGGTTTAGATGTGTGCTAACAATGGACTTCTTAATACTGAATCTCAGAATTAGACAGACTACCATATTAGAAATCTGTTGTCAAACTTCCCATTGCAGCCAGCTCAGTAACTTACAGCGGAAGGCAACAAAACAGTATGTTTGTTTCCTGCAGGAAGCTGTTTCAGAAGAGAAAGTGGATTGAATTACTCTGTTTCTTTCCCAAGATGTTTAGGTTATTTTATTCCACTTCCCTGGGCAGTAGTAAGGGATAGCACATAGAAGCTGGGTTACTTACAGGAATAGGGGAAGGAAGTGTTCCACGAATATCATGACTGAAGATGACTCAATTCCTGGTCCAGGCTACCTGGAGTTGGCCACACTGTGTAGTTAAGGGCACAATCTTCCAAACTGCCATGTTTAAGACTTCTAACCCCATCTGCAAACAGTTAAGATTCAACCACGAAGAAGGAAGAGTTCACACAAGTTCATGCTCACTTCTGACACCAACTGCAGTCTGAGCATTTCTCAAAACCACCCTTGGGTTTCATAATTTGATAGAAAGCCTTATAGAACTTACTGAAGCATCTTATATTTATGGTTACAATGTTTATAAGAAAAAGATGTAGAGATTCACCAAATGAAGAAATACAGAGGGCAGAGTCTAGGAGCATACCAGATGCAAGACTTCTGTTGTCCCCCAGCTATGCTACTCTCTCAGCATCAGTGTGTGCTAGTACACATAGAGCACTGCCAACTCTGGAAACATACACGCTTTGGTAAGCAGAGTTTTTGAGGTTTTATTATGTAGCCATGATTGATTACCCTTGTTTTAACTTTAAAACATGCTTGTTTTTTTATTATTTTATTTATTTATTTTTTTAAAAGATTTTATTTATTTGACAGAGATAGAGACAGCCAGCGAGAGACGGAACACAAGCAGGGGGAGTGGGAGAGGAAGAAGCAGGCTCCCAGCAGAGGAGCCTGATGTGGGGCTCGATCCCATAACGCCGGGATCACGCCCTGAGCCGAAGGCAGGCGCTTAACCACTGTGCTACCCAGGCGCCCCTAAAACATGCTTGTTTTTTTAAAACCAAACTCAGTCTCTAGGTTAACTAGTCATGCATGATCCAACGCTCTTATCCTAAATCATGTGGTTGGGCTTTCTGATGTGGCTGGCTCAATCCTGAGTCATCTCTTGAGAGTAAACTATCAGGTGTGGTCCAATGGGCCTGCCATGAAAAACTGGGAGGAAAAAAAAAAAAAAGATTTCCTATTACTCAGGAAATTCCAGGGATTTAAAAAGTTATCTCCTAAGAGCTGGGAACAGAGGCCAGATTTTCTTTGGAAAAGGCCAAATTTCTTACTATTACATAAGGGCTAATAATATCACTTCTAAACTGCTCTAGTGGTATTCTGATTTCCTAGCCACCCAACCTTTTTCACTTTTAAGATCATTAACCGCACTATTTATAGAGTTATGTTTCTCCATCAGAGGATGAGGAAAAAGGAAGGAAGGTAGAAGTATATTAGACTTGCTCATGTCATTCATTCTTTTGCTTTAAGTACCTTTCTGTCCCTGGTTTCCATTTCCTTTTTGGTATATAATATCCTCTAAAATCCATCTGACTTACTGTCCCAGTTCCTAACATTCCCTTATGGGCCCATTCTGCATTTCCAGGGAATGATCTATCACTCTTCACTGGGATGGTCACTGTTCCCTGGATATTCTACTACTTGTGACTCAGTCTGTTGGTACATGGTGTTGCTTATGCCTAGGATGTCCTTCATCTTTGTGTTTCTTTGTTCATTAAACTTTCAGTTTCCAATATATTAACAGCATATAGTAAGGGTAGTATATTAGTAAGGGTGGACTAATTGTTACAACAAACAGCCCCAAAATATCATTGACTAAGCATAATACAAAAATGTATTCACACCATTGAGTATTTGGGAGGCTGCCTTCTATATGGTAATTCAGGAATCGAGGCTCTTTTTATCTCAGTACTGTGATATTCTGAGACAACCCTCAGAGTCCTCCACTGGATCTTTCATAGTCAATCATGTGTTAAGAAAATAAAGATCAGGGGCGCCTGGGTGGCACAGCGGTTAAGCGTCTGCCTTCGGCTCAGGGCGTGATCCCGGCGTTACGGGATCGAGCCCCACATCAGGCTCCTCTGCTGGGAGCCTGCTTCTTCCTCTCCCACTCCCACTGCTTGTGTTCCGTCTCTCGCTGGCTGTCTCTATCTCTGTCAAATAAATAAATAAAATCTTAAAAAAAAAAATAAAGATTATTTGAGAGATTTTTAAAAGCCCCTCCTGAAATGGTATATATCATTTCATGCTTCCATTGGTGAGAAGTAGGCACACATTGTCACCTAGAAGCAAAGGCCCAGAAAATGCAGCTTGGCAGAAAGTTTCAACAGAGAAACTACAGGAAAACCGGTAAACACTTAGGGTACTTGTGCCACAACAGGTTAAATAGTGTGACTTCAGTGTGTCCTTCAAAATGTTTCTCAAGCAGAGTGTTTCCACAGTGCAGTGGTTATCACATTCACTTCACAAAATGTCTCCGGCAGAAGCGTTTACTCTGTTCTTGATGATGGCACCGTTTTTGTCTCTGTAGTGCTATATGCCATATTGAATTGAAATTTATTTGCATATTTACTTCTTCTGGGGAACCCTGACTTCTTAGAAGAGGCTGTGTTTCATTTATCTTTTTATCTCTAGCAATTAACTCTCCTATCTGACATATAGTAGGTGTATGATAAATGTGGGTGAATGATGTATGAAATAATGTTATTCAAATATATCTCAGGTAATTATACAAAATTCGTCTGACTCCCATTAGAATCACTAAGCAGGATGTGAAACAAGTTTTGTGACTTTGAACTTCAGAAACAGAAGAGGCCTCCATTGTCAAAGTACGAAAAAGAAAGGAAGAGAAGGAGATGGTGATACAGCATGATGGGAACTAAATAGATTTTTCAAACATTAGTTTGCTTTTCTAACAATGCCTATGAATACTGCATGTCAGGAGTTCGAGCTCGGGTTATAGAAGCAAGAAAGATCGCCTTTGATTACAGACAGAAAGCTTAACTATTAGCACTCTAATAAAGGCAGGTGAGAATCTATGTTTTAAGAACAAGCCAACAGCCATCGTGAAAATAGTGTTTGACCAGAGATGTTTTATAATTGGGACCCATGAGTCAGGAATACACCCTTTTAACTACGTGTCACTATTGACAAAGATTTAAAATATTGATATATGGCAGGGCTCCTGGATGGCTCAGTTGGTTAAGCATCTGCCTTGGGCTCAGGAGTGATCCCAGGGTCCTGGGATCCAGCCAGTGTCAGGCTCCTTGCTCAGTGGGGAGCGTGCTTCTCCCCCTCCGGGCTGGATGCTCATGTTCTCTTGCTCACTCTCTCTCTCTATCTCAAATAAATAAATAAAATCTTAAAAAAAAACCCTGACATATGGCAATATACTGTTATATTGTATAATCTAAAAATCTACTCTTTGCCACATTTTTATTATAGTATGTAAGTATTAATGTAGAGATACATTCATGTAAAGAATGTACTTAAAGTACCCCAGTTGGGGCGCCTGGGTGGCACAGCGGTTAAGCGTCTGCCTTCAGCTCAGGGCGTGATCCCGGCGTTATGGGATCAAGCCCCACATCAGGCTCCTCCGCTATGAGTCTGCTTCTTCTCCCACTCGCCCTGCTCGTGTTCCCTCTCTCGCTGGCTGTCTCTATCTCTCTCAAATAAATAAATAAAAAAATCTTGAAAAAAAAAAATCCTAGGTACACAAGGTTGGGGAAGGAGTGGGGGGTGGGGGGCGGAGGGCGGGGGGGTGGGGGGGTGGAGGAGAAATAAACCAAAATAGTAACCTGGGCTTTTGGATAAGTATCTCATTATTCCTGGTAGATTGTTAGATTGGGGATTATGTGAGTAATTTTAGATGGATTTTACCATAACATTCTAAGTGAAAATAAGCCTGTATTAATTCCCTGGGGTTTGCCATAGCAAAGAAGCACAAGTTTGGTGACTTAAAAAAATAAAAATGCATTCCCTCACAATTCTGGAGGCTAGAAGACTGAAATGAAATCAGAATGTTTACATGCCCATGCTCCCTCTGAAGGGGAGGATCCTTTCTTGCCTCATGAGCTTTCAGTTCCATCAATTCTTGGTGTCCCTTACCTTGTAGATGTATCCATCCAATCTCTACCTCTGTTGCCACATAGCATTCTACCTGCGTGTCTGTGTTCTGTTTTCCCTCTTACAGGTTACCAGTCATATTGGATTAAGGTCTATCCTAATTATTTCTTCTTAACTTGATTAAATCTGTCAGGACTGTTTGCAAATAAGATTGTACTGAGAGGCACTTGGTGTTAAGACCTTAATATATCTTTTTTGGGGACACATTTCAAACCATAACTATTCTAAAGGAGAAACCACACCCAGATGGTTCATTTATCTTTCTCCTGTTTGTTTGTATACATTCCAATTCTAGCTTTTACGGTTGTTTATCATGCTTTGTGTGTGTAAAATAAGGCCATTTTACATTTGAAAAGGGATTTGGTGTCACTTCATTCCTTCAACTTCTTGAAGGGCACTCACATCCCATGCTGGAAGATGCTACTAGTCCTATTTCTTCTCCTTGTACTCAGTGAGAGTAGCTGGTATTCACACACTAAATTCCCAAACAATGCTACCGTTTGAAAAATTACCAGTGATTTCCATAGTCCCACTGGTTATCAAGCTTATAGGAGTTATTCTCTTAGGGTCAATTTAGCAGTCATTGGCAAGTTGTTGAGATTTTTCTTCCATTATTAGCTTAGTGGGCATATTTAGTGTATAAATCCACTGAACCATAGCTCATAAACTTAGCTATCCTAAAGTAGAGTGACTGTAACACAAAGTCATCTCCCAAATACATTAGCATTAAAATAAAACATCAAAGTGGCCTTTTCTCTGCAAACCTCCTGTTTCAAAGACAATTTAAATGTGAATTTTGTCTTTTTTTTTTTTCTGCTAAAATGTTGGAGAAGGCATTCAAAGGTTTCTCTTGACTCTCTTTTGTTTCCTGCAGTAAAATGAATCAAATAGTTCAATAAAAATCTTAACACCAAAAAGAGAAAAGAAGAAAGCTGTATATTGCCAGGAAATTAAACAATACTATACCTGGAAGGGATCACACTGGGATAGCTAATTAAACATTTGAAATCTTGGATGTATGAATTTATAATATTTGCTTCAAGCTTCGTTGCTTTTCTTGTTCTTTTTAATATAATTTACCAGCATTAAGGTCATATGAAGTTAATATATTAAACACACGCACACACCATGGTTCCACAAAGATAACAATATAGGCTGTATTGAATTTGGAGAAGAAGTGTTGAAGAGGTGTAGATTTTAAACTCCTGCAGATAAAAGGATTTCTTTTTTATACACAGACTCTGGGAAAATGTAATTTATATGTAAGATATGTTTCCTGATGACAATTTATTCGACAAAATTTTTTAGCACTTACTATATGCAAAACTCCATGTTAAGTGCTATCAGGGACAGAAGTATGGCATTAAAGAGGAAAAAAATTATAATGTTTGAAAATGTGATGGAAACATCAAAGGTAAATGAAATTAGCTATGTAAATTGTGAAACATTAGTCCTCAGTACTCCATAGCTTCAATGAAAGTATAAAAATTCTACCATCTCTCAAGATAGAAAATAAATCTTGTCCAAATGATTAGTCCTACTTAGCCTACCAACCCTTCTCTTGCCAATATACATATTTTCATCACACTATGCTGTTAGGAGGAATTTAAAGACCAATTACATAATTTCTGCTCTTCAGCTCCCAGGCATACCTGGAATTTGTAGGATCTTTTAGTTTCAAGGTTTTGTTTTTGTTTGTTCTTATTTTAAGTTCATTTCTGTAAAATTCAACCAAGGAGTTCCCATACTCTGAAAATGCTAGAGTGAAATCTGGATTAGTACTCCCATCTGGGATTTGTGGTAAGCAGTTCATTCTGGAAAAGAAAGATTGAATGGTATAGATGTCAGTTAGAAATATTTTTCTCACACATCAAACTAAAATTCTTTAAATATTCCAAAATTCCACTGAACTATATTTGTTTCTGTAGCCCTTCCTCTTAACTACCTATCCTAAATAATCCAGCAACTATCTCCCTAAACTAGAATTTAAGAATCTGATTAGGAAACTCAATTTCTTTAGAAAATTGCATTCTACTGGATATAACATTAAAGTATTTAATATAGATTTGAAACTCACTTGAAACTCATTGTCAGCTGGGTTTACCATGTGTTGTTTTTTTTGTTTGGTTTTTAAGATTTTTAAAATTTATTGACATTGACAGAGACGCAGTGAGAGGGGGAACACCAGCAGGGGGGAGTGGGAGAGGGAGAAGCAGAACTAACAAGAGAGCAGAGGTTCCTGCCTTTAAGTAACTTGTCTTCTGGGTGGAAGAAGTAGGGAATGAACAAGAAAATATATAAACACAATACTTACAGAAATTTAAAAGGGTTGTAAACCGAATAACTCATAGAAATGTAAGAGAATGAGCAGTAACTCTATGGAAGACCTCTCCTAGGAGACCTACATGAAGAAGAGGATTTGGCTGTGCAAAGGACATTGAGCCCTTAGCCAGAGAAATATTAAATGTCAAAGACCAAAGATTGGAACAAGCTGTTCAAGGAATAGCAAGAAGGCCAGTATGGCCCACATGGAGAGAGTAAGGTAAGAGAAAGAAAGGGAGGTACTTCCACCCCTTGAAGAGCCTTGTGAGCTGTGGTTTAAAAACAAAACAAAAACAAAAACAAAAAAAACCCAAAATGGGTTTTATTTCAAATAAAATACATTAGAAGATACTAGAAGATTTTAAGGCAAAGAGGTGATCTGAAAGGTATTTTAAAAATTTATTCTGGCCACTTTATGGTGAATGAATTTCAAGGAGATGCATTCCTTAGGGTAGATACTAATGTCTGTAATTGGGAGTCCCCTAATTCAATAGAGCATATACGATGAAAGTTTATTTCTTAGGTGGAGAGGGAGATAGGTGTTGTCATTCTCCATTATCTCTATTATAATATCTCCATTATCTCCACTGACACTGTTCACACGTATCAGGTCTATATTCCAGCCAACAGAGGATAAAAGAAAGAAAACGAAGGGTAAGCAGCAATCAAGAAATCGCCTTAATATCCTCAGCATCCTCCGTGGTCTGCTACAGATTGATCCAGCCATAGAATTCAGCCCTTGTATTCAGGGCCCAGCCAGCCAGCTAAAAAACACCTCTCTCCTTTTTTGTGTAGCTCACCCTTTAACGAATGAACACTTGGTATGCTGCTAATGTTGTAGGCTACAGGAGTCAAATCACTTCAAATCTTACCTCCATATTTGCTAAGCTGTGTGACATTGAGTAAATAACTTAAACTATCTGTTCATTTTCCACACCTGTAAGTAGGACACAATGACACCTACCTTTAAAAACTGTTATAGTGAATAGTTATTATAGATAACTGTAATTTATAATTAGACATTATGTAAATACATTATGATTGTGCTAGGCAGGCAGTGCATGCGCAGTAAGTGCTAAAATTTACATCTTTGAGAGGTTTTGGAGTTTATGCCTTAGCAGAACACATATCCTAAAAGGGAGTATCAGTCATTCCTTTTAATAATCCTTTGATCTTTTATAGAAGTCAGTGTCTAGCCACCCCTGTTTGGTAATTTGTTCTATTGCCTAACTTATCTTCCTCTCCAAAGAAAGAGGTGCCAAAGATAGGAAAAATGTCCTTCCATTTTGCTATACAAAAATTATCTAACATTGAAAATATTTATTTGCTCCTGGGGTTGCCAGTGAGATCTTTTTTGATGCTGTCACTGCTTGCTCATAGCATTTAATTTAGATCTATTTCTAACAGTCTGATCTGCCTCATTGTTACTTCGATCTGTGTTCTTTCAGCTTGGAGTTAGAAATGCTTTTATAGGGTGAGTGACTGGTGATAGCTGGCTCATGCCTCATGAATTATCTCTGGAAAGAGGAAACTGTAGTTGGTAGGGAGTAACAAAGATCCAAAAAAAAAAAAAAAAAAAAAAAAGGTGTTGCTGTCCCATTTCCAGGAAGGAATGGAAGAGTTCTGTTTTTGTGGGTACCCAAACAGATTTTGCAGAATTCAGTATATTTAATGAGACTGGCTTGACATAGAAAGTTGAGAAAAAGATAAAGCAGGATCAGCAATGGTCAGTAACAAAGTATTCAGGATCATGGGACATGAGGAAAGAGCAGTACGAAGAAGACCTGAAGGCTTGACTAAGAGAGTTACCAGTGAGAAAAGCTATATGAGGACCTTCACACAGCATCTCTGGGACAATAAGCCATGTTTGGGAGGGAAGGAGAAGAGAATTGAAATTCACGCAAATACAACTGAAAAGTATGGATGGGGGTGGAGTTAGACATCCAAAAATGAATGTTAAAATATATTTTTCTTTGGAGATAAGGGGAATTGCTCAGGAATAATGTGATAAGTACACATACACATGAAACTTGCAACTGTTTTGTGGGAATCCTTAAAGCTCTCCCAAAGGCAGTAAGAGAGAAGAGAAGCAGGCGTATTGTCCTTATGTGTATTCTAAATGCCAATTTTATTATAGCTACTTAGAAAAAAGGCTTGAATTTGCCCAAATTGAATTAATGCCTTCCTCTCTTGTTCATCATTCTTGTAGAAGAAAAGAACTGGAGATTACATTTGGTAGAAAAGCATGATCTCAGGATATACTTCCCAGGAGAGCTGTATACAGGACCAAATAGAAAAAGGGATTTGAATAGGAAGGCATGTTTTAATTACATGATTACAAGTGGCTGTAAGTTGCTTTCTGCAGGATGAGCAATTTAGTGTATACATTCAAATGGTAATACCTCTCATAAAATGAATTTTAGAAAAAATGTAGAAGAATATGTGAAAGCCCTCTGGTAGGAATGTTGTAAGCAAGACAGAAAACTCAGAAACCATAAAAAGACTGATAGATTTGACAACATGCAAGTTAGAATGTCTGTATGACAATTATACCCAAACAAAATAAACAAAAAATAGATTGAGAAAATGTAGTTATGATAGTTATAATAAATGCTCATTTAATATTTCTTTAATATTTGACAGGGTTCTATATTTGTTTTCCCCTGGGCTTATCTTTTTTAATCAATGTCAAAGATTATAAGTAGTCTATTCACAAAGAGGAAATAGGAATGGTCCATGATCAAATGAAAAGAAGCTCTAATTATGTGACAGGAAAGTACAATAAAAAAACAAGGGAATAGTGATCGAGCTTTTAAATTTAAAACAAACCACATCAAAGCCATTTATTCCAGCAACAGTGTATAGAATTGGGCTCTCTGATAGGTCACTCTGGGAACGCGAGTTGCTACAACCTTGCTATAATCTTAAAAATAAATTGTAAGGTGTATGATCTGTAGTCTTAAAAGTCTTTTTAGAATCTTATAAACAAAAGTGCTTCTCTATAAAGGTTCTTAAACAAATTTTTTTTTTAAATTGTGTAAGGGGAAATTATAAAACCCTGAATATCAGTATAGTACAAAGAATATTGTATTGATTTTGGTATAAAAGGAAAATTCAGAAAATACAGAAACTAAAAATAGCAGATCAAGGCAGAGGAGCAAAGGTTGATATCATTATTACCAAAATCCAAGTATAGCTGCCCATAGCTTGAAAGGTGAGTATTCAGGAGCTGAGGTTTTGTGTTTTTGTGTCTTTGTGGGTTTTTGGAGATGAATTTTAATTGGAAAGGAATATGAGCTTTATTTAAGAGGCTGGCTACCTGGGAAGAAGGTGGACTCTTATCCAAAAGTGAACTCCAAGATTTCTGCCTGGCCCAAAGATTTTTAAAGGGGGTTAGGGCAGTTAATCAGTTAAAGGTAGGGCACCTGGGTGGCTCAGTGGTTTAAGTGTGGGACTCTAGATCTCAGTGCAGGTCTTGATCTCAAGATCCTGAGCTCAAGCCCTGTGTTGGCTCCGTGATGGGCGTGGAGCCTACTTAAAAAAATAAAATAAAAATCAGTTAAAGGAGTACATTGGTCTGTGACAAGTTTCCATGGTGCCTGTTATAGACATTATCGCGGTGCTCGGAGGTTGTACAAAGGGGTCTGGTTCCTTGGTTCCCCGGGGTGGAGCAGGACAGCCTGGTGACACAGAAGTGATCTGTTCTTTCTAGTAAAGAATGCATGATCTATAAATATACAAAGAAAGGTTTAATGAATCACACGGGCAAAACTTAGACTACCACATTGGCTAGGGGGCCCAGGTGGCTTCACCATGGCCAGCAAAGCCACATGGTGACATTGTGCTCAGCTGGAGAATGTTACCTAAGATATTAAAAAAAAAAAAAAATGGCTAGGAGTAGATCAAGGAAGAAAATGAGAAGCAGTAAGCTGGAAATGGAAATTCAAGGATTTCTGGGTCAAGATACTAGATTTCAAAATTGAGCTCAACTCTTGATTTTCCTTTTTCTTATCTGAAAAATGGAGATAAAATACTAAAATCACAGGGCTGTTGTAAGAATGAAAACAGGTAACTTTAAATCACTCAGTATAGCTCTTGGTAGAGCATAAGTACTCAATTTAGGGGAAGAATAGCTACAGCTCTGAAGAGTCTCCCAGTCCCAGCTTCACTAGGGCTGATCTCCATACTGAGATCACAGGTTGGCACAGTATCAGGAGAGAAAGCCTGACCCATTGTTCATGCCAAACATGCAGATGAGGAAAAGTGCTATTTTGAGTTTAGTTACTTTGAAATATTGTTATTTTTCAGATACTTCCTGAGCACATAAATATTCATGAGTGCAAATCAAATATTGTAGTTATCATCCAAATTAAAAAATGCAGCACCCCTTAAGAGGAAAATATGTTTAAAAATATACTTTTTAAAGTTTAGTACCTTTGGTGTAAAATATAAAGCTTCAAAAGTATGTTGAAATTTTTGAAGCTAATTTTTTTTTTTCCAACAGCAAACAAAGAAACTAAGACTGTTTCTAAAATTTCTTTGTAGGAAATAGGAATAAAAAAGTGCTTTTGTCATCACTTTGGGAAAGCTTTTTCACAAAACCTCTCCCTCCCCAGCACAACCACCACCAAAAGAGCCTGGAGTTGAAATTTTATGCAAAGAGTTCATGAAACAAAATCACAAAAGAAACACTGATTCATACAAATAGGTTTTCTTTATACAAAAAGGGAAGCAGGGCTTTGCAAGTTCCGTGAGTTTTTCGGCATGTTTTTTTCTATAGATGTGTAGCGTTGAGCAATGGCTAGCTGCATAGCAACATGTAGGAAAATTCTTTATCCATTTTAGCTGTTTATTGACTTTTTTTAAAATTCCAACTAATCATCTATAACATTTTTATTGCAGATTTAGAATGTATTTTATAGTAGAGTTTCATTTTCAGCTGAAATGTAATAGTCTGTAGATTTATAAAGGTATGTTACATTTGAGAGAGCAATTCCAACTTTTAAGAATGAATCCTAAGGCAGTAGTTAACTATGTATGTGTTAAATGACAATGGTATTCATAATAGCCTTTTTTAATAAGTGAAAATAAGGAATCAACATAAGTGTCCTATAATAGAAGATATGCTTAATAAATCATTGGATACCTACAGAACCTTCATGATTGAGTCATTAAGAAAAAGTGTTATAAATCAATATTTATTTGAGAGGTTTGCAATGCCTTGATAAGTGAAAAAAAGATTCCTTAGTGTGTGAAATAGTTCATACATGCATATACAGGAACAAGCAAAAATATACTGGATAATGATCTTAATGAAGATAACTACTGTGAAAATATTTCTATTTATCTTAGGGAATATTTTAAAAATATGTTGCTAATGTACTCATTCTCATTGTTTCTAAAATCAATAAATACTGCTTTTTAGTCACAAAAAATAGGATTTTAAAAGTAATGACAGCTAAGATTTATTGATTTTATTGTGTGCCAGGACCTATCTAAGCATATACTGTGCATTTTTTTATTAATACTTTTAACAACCTTATCACATTAATACTACCATTTTTTTTAAATTGACATATGAAAATTTGGGCACAGAGCATGGACACAGGAGAGGTAATCAGGAGGCCTGACTTCAGATACAATTCTGAACCTTAATTAAACATATAATGTATACACATTAATGGCCAGGCGATGCAGTTGTGTGGGCATGTGAGAGAGAGAGAGCGCGAGTGAGAGCCTCTTGTTTAGATAGCCCAAGGCTGGTTTAGATGTTCCCTGCTGATCTCGGGGTTCCAATGATATACACAGAAAATCTCTGCCATAGCACCCAACGTTCTTTATGCTCTTGGTTAATTTGTATATATATTTGCCTTTAGACTTGGTAAGTTATTTGAGTACAAGATTATATTTTGTATCCTTAGCATCCAGGAAAATGCTTGTCAAATGTGAGATCTTCAATAAATGTGTTGAATGAATGCATATAATTCAAACATATTCCTAACATGTATAAAATTACATTCTGCTTAACACGATTCACGAATCTGCGTGGGTGGGATGTTTCAAAATAATTAGTTGCAAGCCCTTCAAATGAGAGAAGAAAGCATGTCTTTGTTTCTCTGTATTCTCTCTCCCACTGAAAACAATTGTAAAGTAAAATCAGCAGGCACCCACAGATCATTAATTTTAAGAAAGGGAGTCTTTCAAGATGATGCATAAAAATTTTCTTGTCTGAGAGGGAAATTTGGGAGGCAAAACAAAAGAACTAGATCTCTAGATCCTACCATAGAGGAATGACTATATTCAAAATCTTAAATTTTGTTAAAAAGGAAATATTAAAGGGGAAATAGAGATGGAGTAAGAATGAATTGCACTAATTTGAGGAACCCTCACATTGCAAAGTCATTTGTGGGTTTCAGTCAGGTGGTATTTCAATCATGATGAAGTTTTGTTTTTTTTTTTCGTTGTTTGTGTTAGTCCAGGTTCGTTACATAAGAAAGATACAAAGTTAAAGTAGAAGATTGAAATTTAGGCAGGGTCTTTATCATGAATTTATGTTATAACACCCCACTTCCCTGCCCCGTCTGACTTTTGTCAACAAATACCAATTGAAAAGTGGCAGGCACAGAAAAGCAAATATTTTAGTTCTTCAAGAGTAAGAAGGAAAATAAGTGTTCAAGTTAAGAATGTTATTGAAATTAAACTAGTGTGAATAGAGATGAAGAATCATAATTATTAAATTTCAGATGATCAAACTTTTACTTTAAAAATTCCCCACTGATGGTGATGTTTTTAAATCCTATTTGAATGAACACATGGATTTAATCAAGTTCTTTATAACAGAAAAATTTGAAATAAGCATCTGCAATGCAGGCATACCTCATTTTATTGCCCTTTATTGTGCTTCTCAGATACCATGCTTTCTACAAATTGAAGGTTCGTGGCAACCTTACATCGAGTAAGTCTGTTTGTACCATTTTCCCAGCAGCATTTGCTCACTTTATGTCACATTTTGGTAATTCTCACAGTATTTCAAATATTTCATTATTTCATTTGTCATGGTGATCTGTTATCTGTCATCTTTGATGTTACGAGTGGAATCATTACGGGACACCACGAACCGCAACCTTATAAGATTGAACATAATACATGCTCTGTGTGTTCAGACTGCTCCACCAACCGCCTTTACCCTTTCTCTCTCCCTCTCCTCTGGCCTCTGACTCCCAATGTTGAAATTAGGCCAGTGAATAATGCTGCAATGGCCTCTATGTGTTCAAGTGAAAGGAAGAGTCACGCATCTCCCACTTTAAGTCAAAAGCTAGAAATGATTTAGCTGAGTGAGGAAGGCATGTCAAAAGCCAAGATAGGCCAAAAGCTAGGCTTCTTGTGCCAAACAGTTAGACAAGTTGTGAATGCAAAGGAAAAGTTCTTGAAGGAAACTAAAAGTGCTACTCCAGTGAACACATGAACGATGGTAAAGTGAAACAGCCTTGTTGCTGATGTGAAGACAGCTTTAGTGGTCTGGAGAGATCACACCAGCCATAATATTCCCTTAAGCCAGCACCTAACTCTGTTCACATCTGTGAAGCCTGAGAGAGGTGAGCAAGTTGCAGAGGTAGGCTTATGAGGTTTTTGTTTGTTTTGTTTTTTAAGGTGGTTTCCAGGGACGCCCTCGTGGCACAGTCCTTAAGCGTCTGCCTTCAGCTCAGGACGTGATCCTGGCGTTATGGGATCGAGCCCCACATCAGGCTCCTCTGCTATGAGCCTGCTTCTTCCTCTCCCACTCCTCCTGCTTGTGTTCCCTCTCTCGCTGGCTGTCTCTATCTCTGTCGAATAAATAAAATCTTAAAAAAAAATAAAATAAAGTGGTTTCCATAAGGAAAAGTGCAGGGGGAAGCAGCAAGTACTGATGGAGAAGCTGCGGCGAGTTATCCAGAAGATCTAACTAGGATCATTAAGGGAGGTGGTTTCACTAACCAACAGCTTTTCAGTGTAGACAAACAGCCTTCTATTTGAAGAAGATACCATCTAGGATTTTCATATCTAAGAAGAGAAGTCAGCGCCTGGCTTCAAAGCTTCAAAGGACAGGCTAACTCTCTTGTTGGGGGCTATTGCAGCTGGTAATCTTAAATTGAAGCCAGTGCTCACTTACCATTCTGAAAATCCTAGGGCCCTTAAAAATTATGATTAGTCTACTTCGCCTGTGCTTTATCCATGAACCAACAAAGCCTGGATGACAGCACATCTATTTACAATGAGATTTACTGAATATTTAAGCTAATGATTGAGACATACTGCTCAGAAAGAAAAAAAAAATCTTTCAAAATACTACTGCTCAACAACAATGCACCTGGTCACCTGAGAGAGCTGATGGAGATCTGCAGCAATCATGCTGTCTCATGCTTGCTGAGACCACATCCATTCTGCAGCCCATGGATCAAGGAGCCATTTCGACCTGTCTACCAACATTGTTTCCAGAAGTTCCAGGGATTGTTTTAGGATCTGTTTCAGCATCCGTTAAGTGATGACTCTTCCCACCCGGTCTACAGTTCTTCTGTCTAAACACAGCAGCCCCATGGGAAACTATGGCACTTATTGTTGGCCCTCCTATTCCCAAGGAGTGAAGGTCAGTTGAGGTTAGTATATAGGGGCATGTTGTAGCTACTCTTAGTTTTAGTGCTAGCAGCTTGAAGCAGTCATCTTAAGCAAAGGCTATCCAAACATATTTGTTAAATAAGGATCATACATAAAAATAATACTAGTAAATATGACGTCATAATGAGATTTTTTTGTTGTTAGATTTCCTGTGTGCTTTAATCAGTTGCACAGTGCGGTAGAATTTATTAGTGGGCTTCACAGCTCCAACTTGATGCCCTAAAACAAAACAAAAATACGCCGATTTTGGAGGAGTAGGATGGAGACAGGAATTGTTTAGACAGAGCCTCAGAGATCTGTCCAGTAAAGGCCAACATCAAGGTTTTACATATCTTAGCCCACTTTGAGACTTTAAAGCATGAAAGGAGTACAGGTCTGTATAGCTCCTAAGTAAAAGCAAAAGAGTTGCAGGAGTACCCACACACGCAATGGGAGAACAAAACATCTTAAAACACAAGCTCTTTCAGTGGTGGCCAAGGATATTGTCTTCCCCTGAAAAGAAAAGCATGATGCTATCCCTTGGTGAACTGGAACAGCAGTGTTAGTTTTTCATCAACAGCAGGAATTTTTGAGCATGGTATATATCAGATATAAAGTGTCTGCCTAAATCCTAACTTACTTATGTAATAGAGCCTCACTAAAAGTTTATGCTAGGACTATCCTCTAAGGGGCTCAATCAAGTAGCTGAATATTGTAGGCCTCTTTTGTATCTCATACTCAGTGTTTCCTTTCCTGGTTCTCACTGCTGCAGTATAAAATAAATGAGACTAAAACATTTTTGTGGTTAGCTGAAAGATGTCCGTGATTTTTAAAAAATCATTCAAATCCTAAATAGAACATTAAAATTCCTCTAAAGTTAACTATGAAAATGCTTTACAAATACACCGTAATCTCCATTATCTTTAGTAGAATCCCAGAGCATAATCTTTACAATTTAGGTTTAGAGAATTATTTATTTACAATGACTATTCAGGAGAAAGGGGGGAAATTTATAACACAGGTAATAATATTTTGCTTTTTTGAATTTTCCAACAACATATGCCTTTCTGTGCAATATTCCATGCTGATGGAGTCTTGAGGGATTTAGTTTTATTGATAGAAGAAGGGAGAATGGAGTCTGCCATGTGGATAATTTATTTGATTTCACTATGCTGCATGTTTTTATAAGAAAAACTTAAAAGAAAATTAAACTCATTTAGAAAGCACATAAATTGTTTTTGCAACAAAGCAATTAAGGAAACCTGCCTATCCAAAGTGATGGGTAATATTCTAAGCACAAAAAGGGCTAAATTGCTTTCTGTTTGGAAATTGTATGCTATCTCACAAGGTTTAATAAGAAAGGGGTGTTTGGGATTAATGTGAAGATTCAGTGTTGTCTGTTATTTATGAGTTATTAAGAATTTGCTACAAATTTTAAAGTTAGAATCCATTCAAAAACATTTATGAATGATTTGTCTTCTGAATGTTCCTGAAACTTAGCAAAAATATTTTAAACCAAACCTCAACAATTAAAATTCAGTGATTACCTTCTATTACTTATACAGATATAAGCAGAGTAGAATATATATCTCAATTGACCTTTAATATAGAGCATTCACCACAAGTTAAACATAAATGGTTTCAGAAAGTCCTTTTAATGTCTCCACACTTTGCCCAACATTGTATTTAGCAGACACAGTTTATGTGTGGTGTTTTTTTTCCGTAAAAAATGATGTACATAAAGAATGGAATAGAATCAAGACAGAGTATGGCATGTGTAATTACGTGCATAGTTCACACTGTGAAGAATGAAGGGGTAATATAAAGGAAGCCAATAATAAATACAGGGGTCAGGTAATGAGAACAACCAGTTATGTTAAAAAAATTTATATACATCCACTCATGGGCAACATCATTCCAATGAAGAACTTTAAATCTAAAATTGATATGGTCAAATTAGCATAGATTGTTTTAATAGGCATTAGGAGGATAGATTTGAGGAAAACAAGAGCTATGTTAGAGCTAAGGAGACCAGTTAGGAGATTATTATGGTAATAAAGAATCTTACTGAGTACAGCCTGACCTAGGACAGTAGTAATATGGATAAAAAGGTGACAAAATCTAAGATTTTATATATATATATATTATATATATGTAAATATATATAATATATATATATATATATGATGTGGTCATGGGATAAGGCGAGTAGAGGACTCTAAATTCCTAGTGTGGTGGTGGAGAGGATCCTGGAAATATCAGCTGAGAAAATGAAGGCAAATTTATGATGATACTTATAAGCAGATAAGGGGCATCTGGGCATCCTTTAAACATGTGACTCTTGGTTTACGACTCAGGTCGTGATCTCAGTGTTGTGAGATTGAGCTCTGCCTCAGGCTCCACCCTCAGTAAAGAGTTGGCTTGAGATTCTCGCTCCCTTTGCCCCTCCCGCTGTGCTTTCATGTGCGTTTGCTCTCTCTCTCTCAAAAAAGTGAATCTTTAAAAAAAAAAAAAAAGCAAATAAGATATGGAAACATACTCTATGAATATTTTTTAATTTTTTTTCCCCAAAATACTTAGTGCAGTGTTAGAAATGGAAAACTATATATATTAAGAATTTTCATTATAGGAGAGGAGTTAAGATGGCGGAGGAGTAGGGGACCCCTTTTTCAGCCGGTCCCCTGAGTCGAGCTGGATAGGTACCAGACCAGCCTAAATAACCACGGAATCAGCCTGAGACGCAGGATGATGCATCTGGATCTCTACAAATGAACATCTCCAGCGCTGAGTATTGAGGTACGAAGCTGGGAGCCAAGGAAACTGTGCACAGATATCGGAAGATAAACGGAAGGGGGGGAGGGAGCCGCGCGGTTCTGGCGCCCGCCGGGAAGTGTAGCTACCTGCACGGGGAGCGGCGACTCGCGGTCGGCACCGAAACAGAGACTGAGACCTGAGCGGTGCGACAGCTACCAGGAACCACTGAACCCGGAATCGACGTGTGCTCACTGGATCAGACTGAGACTGGGGACGACGCGGGCGAGCTGCGCGAACGTGACAGGCGGGCTGGCAGGTGGCTGGCGGCTGAAACACAAAGGGACAGAGACGCGCCGGCCCTGGAAGTGAGGGCTGGGACGCCGGGTGTGGGGCGCACATCCCGGGACGCTGCAGGGTTGAGCAGCACCAACAGAAACAGAGTTAAAGTGGCCAGAACATTAGTAGAGAACGGGCCGCAATCCTTCTGTTCCGTGACAGAGGCTGAAATTTGGCCGCTGCTGCTCTGACTCTCAGAAGAGGCACAGCAAACCGCCAGGGAAAGCCGCCAGAGAACAAAAGCCTGGAAATACCGGCTCAGAGAGTGCCCATCCCCATCCTCCCTCGCAGGGGACACGGAGACTCTACCCAAACAGGGTTGCCTGAGTATTGGCGCGGCAGGCCCCTCCCCCAGAACACAGAAGGCAGGCTGAAAAATCAAGAAGCCCACAACCCGGGCGCCTGGGTGGCGCAGTCATTGAGCGCCTGCCTTCGGCTTAGGGCGTGATCCCGGCGTTCCGGAAAGGAGTCCCTCATCGGGCTCCTCCGCTGGGAGCCTGCTTCTTCCTCTCCCACTCCCCTGCTTCTGTTCCCTCTCTCGCTGGTTGGCTGCCACATAAATAAATAAATAAAATCTTTAAAGAAGAAGCCCACATCCCTAAGATCCCTATAAAACAAGGGGCACGGCCTGGGACCCAGTCAATAATTTGGGCTCTGGAAACCCCGCAACCTCTCTTCATCAGAATGACAAGAAGGAGAAGCCCCCCCCAGCAAAGAAAAGACAGTGATTCTGTGGCCTCTGCCACAGAAATAATGGATATGGATGTAACCAAATTATCAGAAATGGAATTCAGAGTAACGATGGTCAAAATGATGAGTAGAATTGAAAAAACTATTAACGAAAAGGTTACTGAGAATATAGAATCCCTAAGGACAGAAATGAGAGCGAATCTGACAGAAATTAAAAATTCTATGAGCCAAATGCAGGCAAAACTAGAGGCTCTGACGGCCAGGGTCGCAGAAGCAGAGGAACGGGTTAGTGAATTGGAGGATGGGTTAATAGAGGAAA
Source organism: Ursus maritimus (assembly GCF_017311325.1). Lineage (NCBI taxonomy): Eukaryota > Metazoa > Chordata > Mammalia > Carnivora > Ursidae > Ursus > Ursus maritimus. Next base: position 44,063,451 of record NW_024423564.1, read on the forward strand.
AAATGAAAATAGAAGATGGTCTTAAAAAAATCCACGCCCACGAATGTAGGTTACGGGAGATTACTGACTCAATGAAACGATCCAATGTTAGAATCATCGGCATCCCCGAGGGGGTGGAGAAAAACAGAGGTCTAGAAGAGATATTTGAACAAATTGTAGCTGAAAACTTCCCTAATCTAGCAAGGGAAACAAACATTCGTGTCCAAGAGGCAGAGAGGACCCCTCCCAAGCTCAACCACGACAAACCTACGCCACGTCACGTCATAGTGCAATTCGCAAATATTAGATGCAAGGATACAGTATTGAAAGCGGCCAGGGCAAAGAAATTTCTCACGTACCAAGGCAAAAGCATCAGAATTACGTCAGACCTGTCTACACAGACCTGGAATGAGAGAAAGGGTTGGGGGAGCATATTTAAAGCTCTTTCAGAGAAAAACATGCAGCCAAGGATCCTTTATCCAGCAAGGCTGTCATTCAGAATTGATGGAGAAATAAAGACATTTCAGAATCGCCAGTCACTAACCAATTTTGTAACCACGAAACCAGCCCTACAGGAGATATTACGGGGGGTTCTATAAAAGTAAAAAGGCCCCAAGAGTGATACAGAACAGAAAGTCACAGCCAATACAAACAAAGACTTTACTGGCAACATGGCAACATTAAAATCATATCTCTCAGTAATCAGTCTTAATGTAAATGGTTTGAACCATCCCATAAAACGCCACAGGGTTGCAGATTGGATAAAAAGAAATGACCCATCCATTTGCTGTCTACAAGAGACTCATTTCGAACCCAAAGATGCATTCAGACTGAGAGTAAGGGGATGGAGTACCATCTTTCACGCAAATGGACCTCAAAAGAAAGCTGGGGTAGCAATTCTCATATCAGATAAATTGGATTTTAAACTACAGACTATAGTTAGAGATGCAGAAGGGCACTATATTATTCTTAAGGGAAGTATTCAACAAGTGGATATGACAATTATAAATATATATGCCCCCAACAGGGGAGCAGCAAGATACACAAGCCAACTCTTAACCAGAATAAAGAGACATATAAATAAAAATACATTAATAGTAGGGGACCTCAACACTCCACTCTCAGAAATAGACAGAACACCCTGGCAAAAACTAAGCAAAGAATCAAAGGCTTTGAATGCCATACTCGACGAGTTGGACCTCATAGATATATATAGAACACTACACCCCAGAACCAAAGAATACTCATTCTATTCTAATGCCCATGGAACATTCTCAAGAATAGACCATGTTCTGGGACACAAAACAGGTCTCAACCGATACCAAAAGATTGAAATTATCCCCTGCATATTCTCAGACCACAACGCTCTGAAATTGGAACTCAACCACAAGGAAAAATTTGGAAGAAACTCAAACACTTGGAGACTAAGAACCATCCTGCTCAGGAATGACTCGATAAACCAGGAAATCAAAAATCAAATTAAACAATTTATGGAGACCAATGAGAATGAAAATACAACAGTCCAAAACCTATGGGATACTGCAAAGGCAGTCCTAAGGGGGAAATACATAGCCATCCAAGCCTCACTCAAAAGAATAGAAAAATCTAAAATGCAGTTTTTATATTCTCACCTCAAGAAGCTGGAACAGCAACAGAGGGACAGGCCTAATCCACGCACGAGGAAGCAGTTGACCAAAATTAGAGCTGAAATCAATCAAGCAGAAACCAGAAGTACAGTAGAGCAGATCAACAGGACTAGAAGCTGGTTCTTTGAGAGAATCAATAAAATTGACAGACCACTGGCAAGACTTATCCAAAAGAAAAGAGAAAGGACCCAGATTATTAAAATTATGAATGAAAAAGGAGAGGTCACGACGAACACCATTGAAATTGGAAGGATTATTAGAAATTTTTATCAACAGCTATATGCCAATAAACTAAGCAATCTGGAAGAGATGGAATCCTTCCTGGAAACCTATAAACTACCAAGATTGAAACCGGAAGAAATTGATTCCTTAAACAGGCCAATTAATTATGAAGAAATTGAGTCAGTGATAAACAACCTTCCAAATAACAAAACTCCAGGCCCGGACGGTTTTCCTGGGGAATTCTACCAAACATTCAAAGAAGAAATAATACCTATTCTCCTAAAGCTATTTCAAAAAATAGAAACAGAAGGAAAGCTACCAAACTCATTCTATGAGGCCAATATTACCTTGATCCCCAAACCAGGCAAAGACCCCCTCAAAAAGGAGAATTACAGACCGATTTCCCTAATGAATATGGACGCCAAAATCCTCAACAAGATACTTGCTAATAGAATCCAACAGTACATTAAAAGGATTATCCATCACGATCAAGTGGGATTCATACCTGGGATGCAAGCGTGGTTCAATATTCGCAAATCAATCAGCGTGATACATCATATCAACAAGAAAAGACTCAGGAACCATATGATCCTCTCAATCGATGCCGAAAAAGCATTTGACAAAATACAGCATCCTTTCCTGATTAAAACCCTTCAGAGTGTAGGAATAGAAGGTACATTTCTCAATCTCATAAAAGCCATCTATGAAAAGCCTACTGCAAATATTATTCTCAATGGGGAAAAGCTGGAAGCCTTTCCCTTAAGATCAGGAACTCGACAAGGATGCCCACTCTCGCCACTATTATTCAACATAGTACTAGAAGTCCTTGCAACAGCAATCAGACGACAAAAAGGGATCAAAGGTATTCAAATTGGCAAAGAAGAAGTCAAAATGTCTCTCTTTGCAGATGACATGATACTCTATATGGAAAACCCAAAAGAAGCCACTCCCAAACTATTAGAAGTTATAGAGCAATTCAGTAACGTGGCAGGATACAAAATAAATGCTCAGAAATCAGTTGCATTTCTATACACGAATAACGAGACCGAAGAAAGAGAAATTAGGGAATCCATCCCATTTACAATAGCACCAAAAACCATACGTTACCTTGGAATTAACTTAACCAGAGACGTAAAGGACCTATATTCTAGAAACTATAAATCACTCTTGAAAGACATTGAGGAAGACATAAAAAGATGGAAAGATATTCCATGCTCATGGATCGGAAGAATTAACATAGTTAAAATGTCCATGCTACCCAGAGCAATCTACACTTTCAATGCTATCCCGATCAAAATACCAAGGACATTTTTCAAAGAACTGGAACAAACAGTCCTTAAATTTGTATGGAAACAGAAAAGGCCCCGAATCTCCAAGGAACTGTTGAAAAGGAAAAACAAAGCTGGGGGCATCACAATGCCGGATTTCGAGCTGTACTACAAAGCTGTGATCACAAAGACAGCATGGTACTGGCACAAAAACAGACACATAGACCAATGGAACAGAATAGAGAGCCCAGAAATGGACCCTCGGCTCTTTGGGCAACTAATATTTGATAAAGCAGGAAAAAACATCCGGTGGGAAAAAGACAGTCTCTTCAATAAATGGTGCTGGGAAAATTGGACAGCTACATGCAAGAGAATGAAACTTGACCACTATCTCACACCATACACAAAAATAAACTCCAAATGGATGAAAGACCTCGATGTGAGACAGGAATCCATCAAAATTCTAGAGGAGAACATAGGCAGCAACCTCTACGACATCGGCCAAAGCAACCTTTTTCATGACACATCCCCAAAGGCAAGAGAAACAAAAGATAAAATGAATTTATGGGACTTCATCAAGATTAAAAGTTTCTGCACATCCAAGGAAACAGTCAGAAAAACTAAGAGGCAGCCCACGGAATGGGAGAATATATTTGCAAATGACACTACAGATAAAGGACTGGTATCCAAGATCTACAAAGAACTTCTCAAACTCAATACACGAGAAACAAATAAACAAATCAAAAAATGGGCAGAAGATATGAACAGACACTTTTCCAATGAAGACATACAAATGGCTAACAGACACATGAAAAAATGTTCAAAATCCTTAGCCATCAGGGAAATTCAAATCAAAACCACACTGAGATACCACCTTACGCCAGTTAGAATGGCAAAAATAGACAAGGCAAGAAACAACAATTGTTGGAGAGGATGTGGAGAAAGGGGATCCCTCCTACATTGTTGGGGGGAATGCAAGTTGGTACAGCCACTCTGGAAAACCGTGTGGAGGTCCCTTAAAAAGTTAAAAATTGAGCTACCCTATGATCCAGCCATTGCACTACTGGGTGTTTACCCCAAAGATACAGACGTAGTGAAGAGAAGGGCCATATGCACCCCAATGTTCATAGCAGCAATGTCCACAATAGCTAAATCGTGGAAGGAGCCGAGATGCCCTTCAACAGATGACTGGATTAAGAAGTTGTGGTCCATATATACAATGGAATATTACTCAGCTATCAGAAAGAACGAGTTCTCAACATTTGCTACAACATGGACGGCACTGGAGGAGATAATGCTTAGTGAAATAAGTCAAGCAGAGAAAGACAACTATCATATGATTTCTCTCATCTCTGGAACATAAGAACTAGAATGATCAGTAGGGGAAGAAAGGGATAAAGAAAGGGGGGGAGGGGGAATGAAACATGAGAGACTATGGACTATGAGAAACAAACTGAGGGCTACAGAGGGGAGGGGGGTGGGGGAATGGGATAGACCGGTGATGGGTAGTAAGGAGGGCACATATTGCATGGTGCACTGGGTGTTATACACAACTAATGAATCATCGAGCCTTACATCGAAAACCGGGGATGTACTGTATGGTGACTAACATAATATAATAAAAAATCATTATTAATAAAAAAAAAAAAAGAATTTTCATTATAGACAGGTAATTAATTTTACTGAGTGTAATGTGTATGAGGTACTGGACACATATATATGGGCAGTATTCATGTACTGGAACTAGACACTATTATATAATATATACATATAATGTGTTTATAGTGTGTGTATATATGTGTGTGTGTATATATGTGAGGTATAAATGTATATTTCTACCATGATTCTACCAATTCAGTATTATGTTTTCTGATTAATAAAAATGTATTAAGGTTAAAATATATGAAATAATTAGCCAAAGTTCAAGCATCTAGAAAATGCCCATGATGGGATTGTTACAGAGACTAACTCAAAAAATCACTACTTTAGAATAATGTTTTGAGTTATTACATAATTTTCCTTCTCATAATTGTTTTTTACCCTGGGATGAATAGATATCCAAGGTTACTTACAGCTCTGAGCTGCTTTTCTCTCAGGGCCCATCAACCATAAAACTCCATTCAGAGTGTTTTTAGAGCTGCTCCTAAGATTTTATTCTACAGATAAAGGTTACTGCTTCTGGCTACGTAGTGTGTTAGGTATAGATAAATGAGAAAGAGTGAGGGCACCTGGGTGGCTCGGTTAGGCATCTGTCTTCAGCTCAAGTCATGATCCCAGAGTCCTGGGATCGAGTCATATGTCGGGCTCTCTACTCAACGGTGAGCCTGTTTCTCCCTCTTCCCACTCATGCTCTCTCACTATCTCTGTCTCTCAGGTAAATAAATAAAATCTTTTTTAAAAAATGAGAAAGTGTGAAAGAGAGAGGGAGTGGAGTAGGTAAAGGGCAACAAGAAAGAGGGACAAACATTGGTTGTCTCCCAAAGAGCAAATTTCTCCCTGAGTTGCAGAATTGCAGTAAGTATGGGACAGAGAACTTTTACCTTCAAGAGAGTGGTACTTTCCTGTAGCCACTCAGCATGAATCATAAATATTTTAATCCATTTATGGTAATTACATTTCTCTTTTTCAGTTTTGTGATGCAGAGCCCAGAACCATCTCTGGGAATGAAGGATTTATTCTCCTGGCTGTCAAATGTGCTCTCAGTAGATACCCCACAGCTATCAGTGCTCTTTGAGGATTGCTTTGGTTCAAGACAGATGACTCACCAAAGGTAAGGTCTTTTTCCAGCAGCAGCCTATATTAATGCTTAAGTAGCTTGAATGTAAGAAAGCCCAGAAATTTCACCCCAACATGGGAAACTCTGAAAAGTCTATCCCATTTCCAAAGCTTCCTGTGGGTCAGAGGAGGCCTTCATGCTCCTGATTGAAGCCCAACTCCACCCTCTGTCCAATCCTGTTTCCTCTCACTAAGCGTTTTCATAGGTGTTGATCTCAAGAGGACTCCCTAATGAAGGTCCTGCATACTAATGTCTAGCTCACAACTACTCCCTGGGGAGTTCAACCTGCAACTGCTAGTGATTGCCTTAAATTAGGTAGGCATATGAACTAGTTCAATTAACGAGGTGCAAAGGACAATATACTAGAAAAAAAAATTCTTTTTCAATACAAATACAGAATATTGAGAAGCCTGTATTTTAAAAAGCTTTATTTATTCAAAAATATACTAACTAAAATGGAAGGTTAGTTGTTTAAATACAGTTATCATTTCTAAATGCCACTGAGCCCACAGATGCATTTGATAACGTTGAAGACCTCCTTTAATTATTAAGGGACAACTCCAAAGAGATTCTCCCAACCCAGTCCCTCATGATGTCCGTCAACCCTAAGTAGAAAACTATGATTTAGTTGTTTATTTGTTGGTGTTTTAATTGAGGTATAGTGGGAACACAGTGTTATATTAGTTTCAGGTACTCAACATAGTGATTTAGTAGGTCTGTATGTTATGCTGTTCTCACCACAAGTGTAGTTACACCTCTCATCATACAATGCTATTACAATACCATTGACTATATTCCCTATGCTGTACCTTTTATCCTGTAACTTATTCCATAACTGGAGGCCTGTACTTCCCACTGCTCTTCACCCATTTTGCCCATTACCCTACTCCCTTCTCTTTTGCAACCACCAGTTAATTCTCTGTATTTATGAGCTTGTTTCTGCCTCTTGTGTTTGCCTCTTGGTTTGTTTTGATTTTTTAGATTCCACATATAAGTGAAATCCTGTAGTATTTGTCTTTCCCTGTTTGACTTATTTCACTTAGCATAATGCCCTCTATGTCCATCCGTGTTGTTGGAAATGGCAAGATCTCTCTCTCTCTCTTTTTTTGTGGCTGAGTAACATTCCACTGTGTGTAATATGTGTGTGTGTGTGTGTGTGTGTGTGTATACATATATATACCACATCTATATCTATCCATCTGTTGATGGACACTTGGGTTGCTTCCTTTTCTTGGCTATTATAAATAATGCTGAATAAACAAAGGAGGGTATATATCTTCTTGAATTAGTGTTTCTGTTTTCTTTGGATAAATACTCAGTAGGGGAATTATTGGATTGTATGATATTTCTACCATTAGTTTTTTTGAGGAAACTCCATATTGTTTGCCACAATGACTGCACAAATTTACATTCTTACCAACAATGAATTGATGGTTTCTTTTTCTTCACATCCTAACCAATACTTTTTATTTCTTGTCTTTTTGATACTAGGCATTTTAATGGGTCATTGTGCTTTTGATTCGCCGTTCCCTAATGATTAGTAATGTCAAGCATTCTTTTATGTGTCTATTGGTTGTCTGTACATCTTTTTTGGAAAAATGCCTATTCAGGTCATCTGTCCATTTTCTAATCGAGTTGTGGTTTTTGTTGAGTTGTATAATTTCTTTATATATTTTGAATATTAACCACTTTTCAGATATATCTTTTACAAATCTCTTCCTGCACATTAGGGAGTATATTGCCATTTCTTTTTGATAATGGTTTCCTTCATTATGCAAAAGTTTACTATTTTGGTGTAATCCCAGTAATTTAGTTTTGCTTTTGATCATCTTGCTGGAGGAGACCTATCTAGAAAAATGTTGCTAAGGCTGATGTCCAGGAGATTACTGCCTTTGTTTTCTTCTAGGAGTTTTTTGTTTCAGATCTTAATCTCTTTTGAGTTTATTTTTGTGTATACTGTAAGAAAGTGGTTGGTTTCACTCTTCTGCATGTAGCTGTCCAATATTCCCAAAACCATTTGTTGAAGAGAATGCCTTTTTCCCATTATATATTTTTGCCTCTTTTGTTGTAAATTGACCATAAAAATGTAGGCTTATTTCTGGGCTCTCTGGTCTGTTCCATTGATCTGTGTGCCCATTTTTGTGCCAGTACTATACTGTTTTGATGATCCTACCTTTAGTACAGTCGGTTAAGCTCTAACTCTTGGTTTTGGCTCAGGTCATGATCTCAGGGATCAGCCCCGTGTCAGGCTCCACACTCAGCACAGAGCCTGCATGTCCCTCTCCCTCTGCTCCTCCCCCCTACACACTCTCTCTCTCTCATAAGTAAATAAAAGCACCTAAAAAAAAATCGCTTTGACTATTTGAGGTTTTTTGTGTCCCATATATACAAATTTGAGGATTATTTGTTCTATTTCTGTGAAAAATGCTATTGGTAATTTTTAAAAGATTTCATTTATTTTTAGAAAGAGTGCATGTGAGTGGGGGGAGGGGTAGAAAAAGAGGGGAAGAGAGAATCTCAAGCAGATTCAGCACTGAGCTCAGAGCCTGACATGGGGTTCCATCTCAGGACCCTGAGATCATGAGCTGAGCCCAAATCAAGAGTCAGACACTTAACCAACTGAGCCACCCAGGTGCCCTGAAAAATGCTACTGGTATTTTGATAGGGATTGCATTGAATTTGTAGATTGCTTTAGGAGGTATGGACATTTAACAATATTTCTTCTTATAATCGATGACCATGCTATATCTTTACATTTTTTGTGTGTCTTCTTCAGTTTCTTTCATCCATGTTTTATAATTTTCAGATGATATCTTTCACTTTGTTAAGTTTATTCCTAGTTATTTTTTTTGGTGCAATTATAAATAGGACTTTTTAAAAAATTTCTGTCTCTACTACCTCCTTATTAGTATATAGAAACACAAGATATTTCTGTATATTAATTTTGTATCCTGCAACTTTACTGAATTTTTGCATCTATGTTTATCAGGGATATTGGCTTGTAGTTTGCTTGCATGTTTTTTTTGTTTTTGTTTTTTTGTCTTTGTCTAGTTTAGGTATCAGGGTAATGGTGACCTTGTAAAATGCATTTGAAACCTTTGCTTCCTCTTCTTTTTTTGGAATAGTTTGAGAAGAAGAAGTTTTAACTCTTTCTATGTTTGGTAGAATTCACCTGTGAAACCATCTAGTCCTGGGCTTTTGTTTGTTAGTTTTTGTTGTTGTTTTGCTTTGTTTTTGATTACCAATTCAAGTTTGTTACTAGTAATCTGAGTGTTAAAACTTTCTATTTCTTCCTGATTCAATTTTAGAAGCTTATATGTTTCTAGGAACTTACCCATTTCTTCTATGATGTTCCATTTGTTGGCATATTATTTTTTTGTAGTAGTCTTTTATAATCCTTTGTATTTCTGTGGTGTGTTGTTATTTCTTTTTTATATCTGATTTTACTCATTTGGTTCTTTCTTTTTTCTTGATGAGTCTGGTTAAAGGTTTATCAATTTTGTTCATTTTTTCCTCAAAGAATTAGCTATTGATTTCATTGATATTTATTTATTTATATTTTATTTAACTTCTCTATTTCTGTTCTAATCTTTCTTCTCTAACGTTGGATTTTGTTCATTGAGGTTTCCTCTACAGCTCTAAATTCCCCTCTTAGAACTGCTTTCACTGTGTCCCAAAGATTTTGGACTATTGTTTTTTCCCTTCTTTTGTGTCCATGGATTTTTTTTTTATTTTACCTCTTTGATTTCTTTATTGCCACACTGGTTGTTCAGTAGCTTGTTGTTTAGCTTCCGTGTGTTTTTTATCTTGTTTTTCCTTGTAATAGACACCTAGTTTCATAGCATTGAGGTTGGAAAACATGCTTGATGATTTCCATCTTAAATTTATTGAAACTTGCTTTGTGGCCTAACACATCTTTTTGTGAGTCCCCTTAACTATTTTTTTTTTTTAAGATATAATACATTTTACTACTTCTTTTAACCTTTATAATAGCTTTATAAGTGATAGTTCTATCTTCACTGCATGTTTGCTTTTACCCTTGAAATTATTTTGATAATTTTGTCACTTCTGTTTATGGCCTATTATTTTCTACTGAAAGACTTCCCTTTAACATTGCTTATTAGGCTAGTTGAGGGGTGATGAACTCATTTAATTCTCGTTTGACTTTTTTTTTTAAATTTTTTATTATGTTATGTTAGTCACCATGCAGCAGGACATCCTTAGTTTTTGATGAAGTGTTCCATGATTCATTGTTTGCATATAACACCCAGCGCTCCATGCAATATGTGCCCTCCTTACTACCCATCACTGGCCCATCCCATTCCCCCACACCCATCCCCTCTGAAGCCCTCACTTTGTTTCCCAGAGTCCACAGTCTCCCATGGTTCATTCCCCCTTCTGTTTACCCCCCTTCATTCTTCCCTTCCTTCTCCTACCGATCTTCCTATTTCTTATGTTCCATAAATGAGTGAAACCATATGATAATTGTCTTTCTCTGCTTGACTTATTTCACTTAGCATAATCTCCTCCAGTCCCATCCATGTTGCTGCAGATTTTGTGTAATCATTCTTTCTGATGGCTGAGTAATATTCCATTCTATATATGGACCACGTCTTCTTTATCCATTCTTCTGTTGAAGGGCATCTCGGCTCCTTCCACAATTTAGCTATTGTGGAAAATGCTGCTATGAACATGGGGGTGCATATGGCCCTTCTCTTCACTACATCCATATCTTTGGGATAAATACCCAGTAGTGCAATTGCTGGGTCATAGGGTAGCTCTATTTTTAACTTTTTGAGGGACCTCCACATTGTTTTCCTCTTGCTTGACTTTTTTATCTCTTCTTCAGTTCTGAGTAACCCTGCGAGATAAACTATTGTCGTTGGAAGTGTTTTGTTTTGCTTTTGTTTTGTTTGTTTTCCCTCTAGCACTCTGAATATATCATGCCACTTTCTTCTGACCTGCCAAGTTTTTGCTGGAAAATCAGCTGATAGCTTAGAGGGTTTCCTGTGTATAAAGCTAGTTGCTTCCCACTTGCTGTTTTTAAAATTCTCTTTATTTATAATCTTTATAATCTTTGACATTTTAATTATTACGTGGTGTGGTGTGGACCTTCTTGGGTTCATCTTGTTTAGAACTTTCCATGCTTCCTCAATCTGGGTGTCTGTTTCCTTTCCCAGGTTAGGGAAGTTTTTAGCTATTGTTTGTTCAAATCTTTTCTGCTCTTTCTTTCTCTCTTCTGGAATCCCTGTGTTGTCAGTGTTTGTCCTGTTGATACTATCCAAGAGATCCCTTAACCTATCTTTTTTGTATTCTTTTTTCTTTTTGCTGTTTGGCTTGGGTACTTTCCATTATCTTAGCTTCCAGATCTCTTTCTCTATATATTCTTTTGATTGCGTTTCTCTGGAGAACCCTTATACAGTCTTCCTTTTAAAACCATCAATGTTATGTTCATTTTATTCTTCAATATTTTTATATAACTGATGGTACTCTATTTTTTATTAAGTACTCTCTTGGATTTATGATATTTTAAATGTATTGTTCCTCCATTTAAGATGATACATAAAAAGAATGAAAGGGAGAGTGCATACAACATGATTATTTTTTCTTTTCCTATCATAAATGTATAGAGGTCAAGATTGCATGATTTTAACCTATGGATTAAAAATGATAAAACTACAGAATAGAAAGCTCATAAATAGATCCACACATAAATGGTTATTTTATTTTCAATATAACTGCTCATGTAATTCAATGAGAGAAGTATTTTAATCCTATATTGGAAAATTTACACTTAAAATCCCAAAAGGAAATAGTGAACCCTAACTTTTACCTTAAATCATATATAACAATTAACTGAAAATGGATGATAGCCATGAATGGGAAAAACTAAAACTATAAAATATTAAGAATAAGTCGTATGTTAAATGTTTACGACCTTGGATTAGACAGCAGTATTAGAATAAAACACAAAACCTACTGAATTAGAAAAAAAAGTTTGGATGAACATCATCAAAATTAAAACCTTCTGTTCATAAACAAATAAAAAACTAAGAAATAAGCCATATACTTTAGTTTCCAAACACATGCCTGATAAAGGACTTGTTTCCTCCAGAATGTATAAAGAATCATTATAAGTCAATAATAAGACAAGCCACTCAGTAATAGTAAGCGAGAATGAAACTGAGCAAAAAGTTGTTTAAATAAGATACAGAGCTAATAAATAACATGAATAGATGCTCAATATCATTCATCATTAAGGAAATGCAAATAACCACAACAATACAATGTCCCTATATCCCTTTTAGAATGATTTTTAAATTAATAAGATTGAAGATACCAAAATGTTGTTGAGGATGTGGAATAATTGGAACTCTCACCCATTTCCGGTGGCAATGCAAAATGACATAGCAACTTTGGCAAACAGTTCAGAAGTTTCTTGTAAAGTTAAATATATAACTTACCATTCAACCCACCATGTCTACTGGTTTTTATCCAAAAAAGTAAAAACCTATGTCTACAGAAAGACTTGTATATAATGCTCGCAGTAGCTTTATTCATTAGAACCCAAACTGAAAGCAATTCAAATGAATATCAGTGAGGCATTTTATAAATAATATATATTAATGCATCTCAAAAACATTATGTTAAAGCTATACATTGTATAAATCTATTTATATGATTCTATATAAAAGGCAAAAGACAACAACAACAAAATCCTAGGGGCAAGAAACAAATGACCAGTTACCAGGTACAACGGGGATGGAGAAAGGACTAACCATACAAAGAGACACAAGTGAGCTTTTGGAGGTGACCAAAATATCTTATGATTTTATGTGATATAAACTCATAACTGGATACATTTGTCAAAACTCACTGAGCTATATATTTTAAAATCATCCTCACTATGATGCATACTGATATATAATTTTTAAATTACATATTTTTCATAAATTATCAATTAACTTTATAATATGTCTACTTAGTAATAAGTACCTAATATTTTTCTCAAGGATCAAGGAGAATGGATTTTTTTTCCTTAAATTCTTTTGTTGAAAGAAAATTATATAGGTTAATCAATCTTAAATAATGACTTCTTATACAGCCATTATAATTTGTATTTTAAAAATATATTTCTACTGAAAAATTCAGAAGTCTTGGAAGGTAAGAACAATGTATATACAAATTTGCATTGGCAATACAAATGAAATTTAGTCCGGTATCAGATTAAATATGTTTATCAGGTATGTGCAGTTGTAGGCCTATGCATTCCTAAAGACTCAGGTAAAGTAGGAAGCCACTGTACCAGCAAAGAAATAAAGTACAGTTCTATTTCAGTCTTACTCTAGACAGAATTTTCAAAATGCAAGTCTAAAACTCCATGTGTTAATTTCCTAATTAACTGGAAACCACCTATTACAGGATTTGTGATAGAGAATCAAAGCATAATGAGCAAAACAAAAATACTATTGTTAAAATTCAAGAAATTGCAATGCCTAAGTAAATGTAAATAAATTAAAATGCTAAATAAATATAAACAAACATTTTGGAAGACATAAACTGTTTTTATTTTGGATTTGCAACTGATTTTGTCTGCATCAATTCTCTAAAACATATGCAACTATTTACCTCCTCCACAAATACTTACATTGCCATATGGACTATTTTTAACCCAGCTTCTGGACCACTGATTGGAAAGGACTAGTCCTACTAAAGAGATACATTGCAAAATCACTAAGTTTAAACTTAATCAAGTAGGAGTTTTTACATATAGAATTCTTGTTCCACTTATTAAAAAAATTAAAGTCAATTTACAAAATGTAAAAACTGGGAATACTGGATAAAAAGATGTATCAAATAAAGATTATTTACAAAATTAGCTTCAGAGAGTTTGAATACACAGGTCTACTATCTCATATTTGATAATGCAGGGCAAACAATACTATATTAAAATTAAGACTGGGATTAAAAAGGAGGACACTTGGGAAGTTGAGGAGGCTGAAGAATACGATAAAACCATATTTTTAAAGACTTCTCATTTTATTGAAAATTAGGTTGGAATCCTCATCAGTATAGTCAGAGGAAAAAAAACTATTCTGTCTATAACTCTGAGATTAAAAAGAGATCTGCTGAAGAAGAAATAATGAATTTATCCTCCACATTCATTTTGTGGTACAGAAGACACATTACATTATGCTTATATTAGACTTAAATAAATTTCATAATGAAAACAAGATTAGCAAAGAGCTTTGTAATTTAAAAACATACATTACTTATATGAATTTTTATAATAAAACACTTTCAGGATGATAATGTTTCTGTGCTTTTAGATAATTAAATATCAAAGTGCATAGAAGTAGTTGTTAGTATGATTTTATAAGTTTAAATCAGCAAATTTAGAATTCAGTCCCCAAAACATCTGTAATTTATTCTGCCATTTACAATACTTGGAACTGATTGCCTCTGTTTAGAGTAGGTGTGCAAATATTTGTTAAATGTGAAAATGAGAATGACAAGTATGCAGCTTGGAGTAGTGAGCATTCTGATTTCACATTAACTGGTAGAGTATACCTTTATCAAATCAAAGACCATCAGAAAAACATTAAAAGAAATATAATTCCTATAGGATTAATTTTTCATTCAGTACATAAAGAAACAACTCATTTATTTAAATGTAGTTTTACTGCAATCCTTTTTTTTGCCAACTACTATGATAATGTATAACTTCATGAAGCAAAGTCATGTGAGTCAAACCAATATGGATATTCCCCTTTCTGCATATGACTGCCCATTACTCTTTGATTATAGAATTACTTTGACATAAATATAGTAAACCTTCTCTTCATTTTTCTTATAGCCCTCCAGAGTAAAACTAATGCATCCTGCTAGATCCAATTCCAATTTAATACCAAAGTGGAATTATTTCTTGCTTGAAAATGTTACCTTGAATCCTGTGAGCCAATCAATTTCTTAAGTAATTCCATAGAGTAATTTTCTATTAAGACTATTAGTTAATATAGACGGGCAACTAAGAGATACTTTAAAAATGTTTTTGTAGAATTCTAGACCACTGAGAAGCTGTGTAGGGAGAAAAATTACATGATAAAATATGGTATCCTCCTGACTATTCACTAGAAGCTTCAGAATAATTTGATTAATTTTAAGCATTTCAAAAAGTCAAAAAGAATTATATAAATATATAGGACAAATTGGGAAAACCTGTTTTAAAAGATAAGTTATTTTACATATAGAAATTTATAAGTCTAATACAGAGGAAAAATACACATCCATTTTATTCTGTACATAATAAATTTGATAATCCTAGTAATGGGCTAAACTATAATTTATATTTATTTTTATAGTTATATTAGATTTCTGTACTTGAAAATGGTTTGGCAGAAAATCAAAATTGGATTCTCTATTTTTGTTTATTTCAATCAAAGTTACACATACATGTGGTCTAAAACAACTGTTTAAGCTTCTGATTCTGACCAAGATTAAATAAGTCTACTGTAGCCTATTTTTCCCCACTGATTACAACTAAAAATTCTGAACAAAATACAAAAAGCAGTGGATTCTGGGAAGATGGTGGAATGGAAGGCACCAAGAATCTGTCTTTCCATTTAAACAATTATACTGACAGAATCCTGTAACTATTTTGTAACTCTGGAGTCTCTTGAAGGTTTTTGCTTTACAGGGGGAGGTTTGGAGGGTAAATCAAAGTTGAGTTACCTCCATTTCAGCTTTTGCCTAGGGGTAGTTACTCTTCCCACTGACAGACCTATAGCAGACAGCTGGGCACTTGTTCTCTAACAACTAACACATAGCTTATAGTAACAAGAGTTGGTAAAACAAACAAAACACCAAATTCTATATTCCAGACATCTGAGATCTGGGCTCTGATTGCTGTTTCTGATCACAAAGGCACAAAGGTACAGACAAAAGGGGTCAGTGGTCAATGTTGTTGCACCCCTTCCCTCCATTGTTGCAAGTCTCTCTTTCTCTGGCTGAAGTAACTTCCACAGCATTTGAAGGGCTAATGCCCTTCCTCCCCATTTCCTACAATTCTTGTATTTTCCCTTTTTTTGGGAGCCAGACATTAAAGCTTAGAATATTCAAAAGTGATTACATAAAGATGGAAAACTAGAAAGTTACCAGGCATGTCCAGGAAAAGGTGTAGGCTTAGAAAAGACCCAAGAATACCTTACATTTACACCTCAGCTGATCCTTAGTCTAGAGACAGCCTACAAAAATAAAAATATAAAAAGAATAATATACAGCAAAACTTGTTGAAGGAAAAGAGAATGATTTCCAGAGTTAACACATTTTAGACAAGAATTCTAGTTTTCAGTAAATTTTAAGGTATCCAAAGAAATAGGAAAATATGGCTATTCAAAGGAAAAAAAAAAAGGTCCCTGAAAAAGACTTAATGGCAGATCTATCATATGAAGACTTTAAAGCAACCACCCTAAAGCTGCTCAAAGGATTAAATGAAGATGTGCAAAAAGGCAAGAAAGTGATTTATTTAAAATGTAAATATAAATAAAAGATAACCTAAAAACAAAAATTCTGGGCCTGAAAAGTACAATCACTGAAATGAAAAAAATCACTGCCAAGTTCAAAGGCAGATTGTCCATGTAGAAGAAATAATTATGGCACTGGAATATAAGACAATGAAAATTATTTAGTATAAGAAACAGAAAAAAAAAAGATTGAAAAGTAATTAAAACCCAAGGAGCTTGGGGGATATCAAATGGATAACTATGCATTGCAGGAGCCCCAAAAGGAAAAGAGAGCAAAAGGAGCCAACAAAATATTTGAAGAAATAGTGGCTGAAAATATCCCAGATTTGATGGAAGACATGAATATAAACATCAAAGAAATTCAGCAGTTCTAAATAGGATAAACTCAGAGACCCACACCTAGACATATTTTAATCAAACATTAAAAAAGACAGAATCTTGAAAACAGCAAGAGAGAAGTGACTCATCACATATAAGGAAATCTTCATAAGATGCTCAGCATATTTCTCATCAAAAACATTGGAGGCCAGAGAGCAATGAATTAATATATTCAAAGTGTTAAAAGGAAAAAAAAATGTTAACCAAAAATACTGTGTCCAGCAAAAATGTCCACTAAGAGTGAGGGAGAATATAAGATTTCCAAATAAACAGAAGCCTAGAATTTGTTACCAGTAGATCTGCTATATAAAAATGCCCAAAAGAGTCCAAATAAACAGAAGCTGAGAATTTGTTACCAGTGGATCTGCTATATAAAAAATGCCCAAGAGAGTCTTGCAGGGTGAAATGAGAGGACCCTACACCATAACTCGAAGTCATTTAAAGAGGTAATGATCTTAAAAATTTAAATGCAGGGACAAGACCTGAAATTCATAAAATACATAAAGCTAGTAATGTACCAATACTCTTTAACTGTTTTGTACATGATTTCAGGGACTAATTCAGTTATATATAGTACAGTAGCGTTATGGCTTTGTTTTATAACCATATTTCATTTTCTGCATAATTTAGAAGAGTATGTTCAAAATATTACTTTGTTTTAGGGCACACAATATCTAAGGACACAGTTTTGTGTTATCAACAAACCAAAAAAGGTGTGGACACAACTTTAAATGAGTAGTGTTTTTTGATGTTATTGAATGTAAGATGGTAATTAAAATTAGTGCATTATAACTTTACAACATTAAATGTAATCTTCAGGGAAAGCCCCCAAGATAGCTGTAGAATATACACAAAAGGAAATAAAAAAGGTATTTAAACATTTTACTACAAAAAATCAATTAAACACAAAAGACTGTATTATAGGAAGTAAGGGACAAAAAATCTAAGGCATACAGGAAATGAATAGCAAAATGGCATCAGTAAATTCCCCAGTCAAAAGACAGAGATTGGTAAAATCGATAAAAACAATCCAATCATATGCTGTATACAGGAGACTTACTTTAGATCCAGCACAAGTAGACTGAGAGCAAAAGGACAGAAAATGTTATTCTATGCTAATAGTAACCAAGAAAGATTAGGAGGGACTATACTAATTTCAGATAAAATAGATTTTAAATAATAAGAGTCAAGGACAATAGATAGTAATAAAAGTTTTAACACAGCCAGAAGATTTAACAATTATAAGCATTTATAAACCTAATAACAGACCATCAAAATATATCTAGCTAAAATTGACAGAACTTAAAAGAGAAGTAGACAATGCTACAAAAAATAGTCTAAGACTTCAATAACCCATTCTCAATGATCTGTAAAACCAGAGAGGAGGTAAGTAAGGGAATAGCAGAATTAAATAATACAACAAATCAATTAGACCTAGTAAGCATGTATAGAACACTACATAGCAGCAAAAACGCACATTATTCTCAAGTGCACATGAGACACTTTCCCGGGTAGACCATATGTTGGGCTACAAATTAAGTCTGGAGATCTAAAAAGATATCATACAAAGTATCTTCCCAATTATAGTTGGATAAAATTAGAAATTAATAATAAAAAACTGGAAAATCCAAAAATTTGAGAAAACTACACTCTTAATCAGTGAATAAAAAAAAATCACAAGAGGAATTAGAAAATAAAAGGAGGCAAATGAAAATGAAAATACAACAAAACTTTATGAAGCATAGTGAAAGAATGCAAAGTGGGGAATTTATAGCTATAATTGCTTACATTAAACAAGAAGAACGATCTCAAATCAGTACCTAGCTGTACAAATTAAGGAATTAAGAAAAGAAGTAGAAACTAAATCCAAAGGTAATAGAAGGAAGGAGTAATAAAGATTAGAGCAGAGATAAATAGAGAATAAAAACCAAAAAAATCAGGGATGCCTGGGGTGGCTCAGTCAGTGAAGCATCTGCCTTCGGCTCAGCTCATGATTCCAGGGTTCTGGAATCAAGTCCTGTGTCTGGTTCCTTGCTCAGCAGGGAGCCTGCTCCACCTCCTGCCTGCCAATACCCCTACCTATGCTTGCACTCTCTCTCTCTCTCACAAATAAAAAGAATCTTAAAAAAACTAAAACTAAAATTTTATTCTTTGAGAAGATAACATGTTAACAAATCTGGATCTATGACTAGTTGATCTATAACTAGTAGGGAGTTTGAGTCACTAATCAAATATTTCCCAACAAAAACCAGCCTGGACACGATGGCTTCATTGGTAAATTCTACCAAACATTTAAAAGAAGTAACACCAATCCTTCTCAAAATTCTCCAAAATATTTAAGAGGGGGAAACACTTCTAAATTCGTTCCATGAGGCCAGCAGTATTCTGATAACTAAGCTAGACCAAGGCACTATAAGAAAAGAATACAACAGACCAATATCCCTTATGAACATTGCTTTGAAATTTCTCAATAAAATACCAACAAACCAAATTCAGTAGCATATTAAAAGAATTAGACACCAAAACCAAGTTGGATTTATTCCTGGTAAGTACAAGTGGTTCAATATACACGTATTGATCAGTGTAATACACTACATAACAAAATGAAGGGGGGAGGACACCAGTATCTCAATTGATGGAGAAAAAGCATTTGACAAAATTCAGCACCTTTTCATGATAAACCATTCCAATAAACTAGGAATAGAAGGAAACTACCTCAACATAATGAAAACCATATATAAAATATTCACAGTAAACATCATAGTAAATGGTGAAAGACTGAAAGCTTTTTCTTTATTGGGAATAAGGCAAGGATGCCTACTTTCACCAGTTTTAGTGTTGTAACATGTTATAACATGAAACATTGAAGATATTATGTCAAGTGAAATAATCTAGTCACAAAAACACAAGTACTGTATGATTCTACTTTTCTGAGGTACTTAGTCAAAATCATAGAGACAAGGAGGAATGGTGGTTGCCATGTGATGGGTATTGGGGAGAATAGAAAGTTATTTAATCGGTATAGAATTTTAGTTTTACAAGATGAAAAAGTTTGGAGATAGGCAGTGGTGATTGCACAATATATTAAATATATTTAATACTTAAAAATGTGTACTTAAAATTGTTAAGATGATAAATTTTATGTGTTTTTTACCACAATAAAAAAAAAAGAGAGAGCAACTACCTGAGGACTCTGAAAAGTCATCAAAAACATGCGAAGCATGAATGGTTTTCAAAACGGAGAAGCAACTTTCACAAAATTAAATTTCCTTTTGTTGCCCTATTTTTTTTTTTTTTCTCATGACTTTGCCCCAAAGCCAGCCCCCAGTCATGTTGCTTCTTGGTGAAGCAGCAGTGTGTGCAGAGAAGCGAGTGTGGCGGAATTCCAAGGGAGAGTGCTGCAGAGCGTATCTTTTAATTCTGTATGTAAATCTACACTGTCTTTTCTTGGGCTTACATCTGAGATACACCTGTGTGACCCAAAATATTCTAGGAAAGACTTTGAGATATGAACTAAAATTTACGCCCTGCCTGAGTCGCAGACTAACACTTAAGCAGGGCATGAATTGAATGTAACCAAAGCAGCATATCAAGACTTCAAAAACAAAACTGAGCTTAAAACTAGTTCTCATAGGAGGTGAGGGAAAACTTGCAAAATGAACCTAATCATGCTTATTTCCTACTAAAATAAATAAACCAAAATCATCATCATAGTTCATAAGAGTATAATAAATTCAGAGTCTAAAAAATGTCATTTAAAATGTCTAGAATACAATCCAAGTTTATATCACACAAAAATACCTGGGAAAATGTGATCCGTTTTTACGTAAAATAACAGCAGCTGCTAACCCTGAGATGATTCAGATGTCGGAATTATCGTACAAATACCTTAAAGCATTTACCATAACTATGACTCATTGGGTAAAGGTTAAATACTTGAATGGAACAATACAATTTTTCAGTAATGAAATGTGTTAAAATATCTAACATGAATTGTTAACAGTCAAAAATTCAATGCAAAAAGTTCTTTTAATTGCTAGTTGGGTTCAACTAGAATGGGTATGCCAGAAGAATAAATCAGTGAACCTGAGGATAAATTGATGGAAATTTTCTTATTTGAAAACATTTTAAAAATATGAATAAAGCATCAATGATTTTTGCACATTATCATTTGAGTCTCAAAAGAAAAAGAGAAGAGTATGGGAAAATATCTGAATTATAACTGAAAACTTTCTAAGTTTAACAAACATCTTAACTAAAATTTAAGAAATTCAGAAAACCCCAAATAATGTAAATTTAAAGACAATTACAACTAAGCACATCATAATCAATTGCTAAAAACCAAAATAAATAAATAAATAAATAAAAATAGGAAATCCTTGGGGTGCCTGGATGGCGCAGTCCTTAAGCGTCTGCCTTCAGCTCAGGGAGTGATCCTGGCATTCTGGGATCGAGGCCCACATCTGGCTCCTCCGCTGGGAGCCTGCTTCTTCCTCTCCCACTCCCCCTGCTTGTGTTCCCTCTCTCACTGGCTGTATCTCTCTCTGTCAAATAAATAAGTAAAATCTTAAAAAAAAAAAAAATGAAAGGAATGAAAACTTAATAAAGCCTCAAATAAAGAAGAAAACTATTTTCCAGCACCATTGTTCTACGTAAAAAACTAAAGAAAGTCCTTTATGATGAAGAATCAAAATATCACAGGGAAACATGGATGATGGAAGAGCAACAGAAACAGTAAATCTTTGAGTAAATAAAAAAGATTTTAAAATACTTTAAAATATGTATGATTCTTGAAATTTGAATTAAAATGAAGTTTTGAAGGCACGTAATAGGATAGCAACATCATATGGTTTAGTGAGAAAGGCTAGGGGAACCTACCAATGTGATTGCAAGGCTTCCACATAAATTTACTTAAAGTATTACAATATTTACTCTAAGTACACTATGAAGTGTTAGACTGGCAGATTGTAATCCCTAGGAAAGCTCTGTAAAAAATGAGAAGACATAGCTAAAAATCCAATGGATAAACAAAATGCAATGCTCTCTCTATGTAATATAAATATGTAATTGGAAACAAGGTACAAATGCAGAACCAAAGGAAAATCAAAATAGAGTAGACAAACAGGAAAAGTACAATGGTACTACCACATCCAGCCATATCAAAAATTAAATTAAACCTAATGATCTAAAAAGGCAACTTTTTCAAAGAGGTTGTCAGTTGTGATTAAAAAAGCAAACACACCCAACTACATGATGTCTGTAAGAAATCCATCTAAAATAAAAGGTTGAAAATAAAAAGAAAGCTATACAAATAAGAACCAAGAGAAAGCTATCAGGTAATATCAGGTAATACAGCATTAGTTAACAAAATATAACCAGAAAGAAAGATGGTATTAACAATTCTAAATGTGTGTGCAGCGAACAGAGCTTCAAAGTGCATGATACCAAACTGACAATACTGAAGGTGAAGTAGAGAAATCCACAAGTATAGTTAAGACTTCAAGTCTTTTCTCAATAATAAAACAAGTTATCAGAAAATCCGTGAAGATATCCAAAACACAACCAACCAAATTTATATAATCAATAGAGACCACCCAAGTGTATAATAGAATACACATTTTTTCAAGTGCATATGAAACACACTACAAAAGATAATCTAGAAAGTAATATAAATCTTAACAGATTTAGGATGATCAAAATAATTGAAAAAATAGAGAATTTTATCTAATTATAATGGAATTAAAATACCATGTTTTAAAAAACCATGTTTGATGAATTATGCAGTGAGTGGGAAGAAAATGGAGACAGTAATTTCCTAGAATTTTTTCTCAATGCATTTTTCTGCTAAGTGTAAGAGATAGGGAACGCTCAGAATGTGAAATTAAGAGAAAGTATTTCCTTCCTTCCTTATTTACTTTGTGTTTACTTACTTTTAAAAATGACAGATATTTAGCCATGTCCTCCTGTCTCCCAACTCAACTCTGTACACATAGCATACTAATAATCCAGGCTGAGGGGATGGAAAAAATAAGCATATAACATTTCACATGTAACTTCTCAGGAAGACTCTTACCAGAATGGAGAGCATCTGCTTTAACCAAGCTTTGATTTTTCTAAGGTTACATGCACATAATTTTCTCAAATTTTAGGTATAAAGTTCCATGAATTTTTAAAAATGCACAGTTATGCAAGTACCACCACATCAAGATATAGAGCATTTTGGTAAGCCAAAAAAAAGTTCCCTTGGGCTCCTTTGCAATCAGTTCTCTCTTCCCACCACTGCCCCTGGCAACCACTGATCTGTTCTATGTATAGGGACAGATAGCTTTTGTTTTTAAAACCAGACTGCATTATTCAAACAAAATCTCTTGAGAAGCCCCAATATAAAGCAGACAAGAGCAGAGTTGCTTTGGTGAAGTGAATTTAGGAGGCCTGGAGGATTAGAAAATTAACCTTGCCTTCATCTCTGGCAGTGGTATGAATAAAGCTTCAGGAAATCCTAGCTATCTCAGGAAAATGCTTAAAATAATGATTATGCCTGTTTCTACTCTTCTAAATTTGGATGTTTTGAAGCTAGAGAATATATTTATTAGTGTGTTAATATGTTGCACCTTCATAAAATATGTATTTCATGGAAATGAGAGACTAGATATCTGGAGGATCAAATTTTGAAAAGTACACGCAACTATGCAAGCAACACCATAATGAAGTGCATGGGTGGTCAAAGTATTGATTTGGGGAATATTGAAATCCATTAATAGTAGGTGATAAACTGCTGAAACTCTCTACTGATAGAACTCATAATTTCTTTACTTTGCCTAAGGATTTGTTTGTACCCAATACCTTTAATCATATCAGCATTTATTTATTTAAGTGAAAATATTGCCAACCTCTATTCTAATACTCATGGAGAAATTTGATCCTATGTTTGTTCAATAGACTATTCTTGTTAGTTTTTCTATGTCTTTTTTTTATTATTGAAGTATCTTCTGTGTAAGTAAAATGCACACATTTTAATTGTACGGTAACACTAGTTTTGACAAAGGCATAACCCTAATTCCTATCACCCTAGAAAATATTCTGTGTCTCTTCTGTTGTCGATCCCTGAATCCTGCAAAGTGGCAACTACTTCTAATTTCTATCACCAAAGTTTCATTTTGCCTGCTTTAGAAATTTGTATAAACGAAATCATATGGTTGGTATAAGGAAGTAGAGTGTATACATCATGTTTTTAAATTTATCAGTATTACTGATGTTCCTTTTATTGCTGAATAAATATATCACAATTTGCTGCTTTGACTTAGGGATGGACACTTGGATTAAACTCTATTTGGTTTCCATGAATAAAGCTGATATGAACATTTGTGTCCAGGTCATTTGTGGGCATACATTTCCATTTATCTTTGATAAATATCATAGTAGTGCCATAGGGTAGGTTATATTGAACTTTATAGGATTTGGCTAACGTGTTTTTCAAAGTGGTTCTATTAGAGTGCCATTTGCTTCACAACCTTAACACTTGACATTGTCAGATTTAAAATTGCTCATAATTTTAACATGAATTTCCTTTACCACTAATGACTTTGAAGATTTTGTGCATATGCTCTTGTGTCATTTATATATCCTCTTTGAAGTATCCCCATTGCATTACCTTTGCACCTATGTAAAATCTATTGGATATATACCAAGAATCTATTTCTGCACCATCTCTGTTGTTCACTTTGCGTGTATACCACACTGTCCTGGTTAGTGCAGCTTTATACTAGTAAGCCTTTACTTTGGCTAGATTAAATCCCCCAAAATCTTTTTCAAAATTGCTGTGGTTGTTCTAGATACATTGAAATTCCATATACATTTTAGGATCAGTTTGTCAATTTCTGTAAAATAGTGTACCGTATTTTGATTGAAACTAAATTGAATTTAGGGGATTAAGTTGGGTATAATAGCTGTCTTAATACTGATTTTTCCAATCCATAATCATATGTAATCTTGAACTATTGATTTTAAATAAATGCTTAAAGATATACATTTACTCTTAAACACTATTTTGGCTGAGTTCCACAAATATTGATGGATTTTTAAAGTTTTGTTCCTATAAATTATACACACATGCACACACATTATTTTGTATTATTTTTGGATTACTTAGAATTACGTTCGTTACTTTCTAAGTATTTGGGATTTTTCTAGCTATCCTAATGATATCTATTTCTACTCTAATTCCATTGTGGTTAGAGAGTATATTCAGTTAGACTTCTGTGGCCTAGAGTGAATCATATATGAATGTGTCATGTACAAAATCTTAGTAAGAGATACAGCATTCTATGAATGCCAGTAGATCACATTGGATAATAATATGATTCACATCTTCTATTTACCTACTAATTTGTTGACTATCACCTACTAAAAGAGACATATTAAAAATTTGTAACTGTGAGTGTGGATTTGTCTATTTCTCTTTGTATTTTCGAAAATGTTCCATGTATTTTAAATCTCAATTATAATTGCTGTACATTTAAGTTTATTGAGTTTCCTTTATCAGGATATCCTTTCATTATTATGAAATGTCCCTCCATTACTGGTGATACTTGTTTTCTAGAAGCCTATTTTATTTGACATTGTTATAGCCATAGCAGCTTGCTTACATTTAGTGTTTGAATCTTTTTCTATTTTTTGACTTTCCATCAATTACCTGTCTTCCATTTCCCACTAGCTTGAAAATATCTGCCTTGAAATTTTGAGTATTTAATCCATTTACACTTATAAATTTTTGTTATTTATGTCTGGTTTAGAATCATTTTGTCACCTCTGTTTTTTCTCTTTTTCTGTCTTTATTTGTGTCATTCCAGTCTTTTTATTTTAATGTCATTCTCTCTGTCCTATAGACTTACTATCCACAGCTTTTTTGTTGTCATTGATTTTTGTTTGCTGACCTAGAGATTGCAGTATGCATTTTTGAATTAACAAAATTGTGTTTAATTGTGACTGTCGCTGTAATCACCATTTCTTGGTGTTTGCTGAGCTTTCTAGATCTGTGGGTTGGTTACTTTGTTAAAATTTCAGTTATGCTTTTATTTGTATTGTGAACTCTTTAGCTTGTGGACATGACC
This sequence comes from Ursus maritimus, assembly GCF_017311325.1. Lineage (NCBI taxonomy): Eukaryota > Metazoa > Chordata > Mammalia > Carnivora > Ursidae > Ursus > Ursus maritimus. The sequence goes on from NW_024423564.1 coordinate 44,089,353, forward strand.
TTTTCTTCTTATATGTGACCTTCTGGATTACACTGGATGGCCTAAGGTGTTACAAGCCTCTCTAATTTGGAGGGACTCAAATTCCAAACTCTCTTCAATAATATGCACCTGCTGATAGCTGTGCTTGGATTTTTAGCTTCCTACTTGTGGACTCCTCATTGATTTCTTGGACTTTTGCCCAAAATAAGCATAGGTTAGTGGTCTGTGACAGAGTTTAGGGGAGTTTTTATGGTAATTTTAGAGTTCGTAATCTATTATTTCTATTATTCTGGTATTTTCTCTCTCAATTTCCAACTCCTCTTGGAGCCACAAATCATATCTCTTAACCATTTAAGAAATAAGTCTTCCTCTTTCTATTTGAGTTCCTTCTGTTGGCCGCATGGATGAGAAAGTGTTTTCAGGGAAAAATTATATAATTGTGTATTTCATCATCTGTGGTTTCCTGCTTTCAAGGATTGACTCTCCAAAAATCTGCCTGCTTTTGTTCATTGTACAGTGCCTTCAATTAATTGTTTTTCATATTGTGTCCAGAGATGTTAATGTTTATCAGCAGAAGGGTTAGTCAGATATAAGCTACTTTGCCATTAGTGAATGTCAGAAACCTGCTTTTAGGTTTGTTTTGAAAATAGTTTATTATTTTCTGATCAGAGAAGTAATGAAGAGTCATTCTAAAATGTTTTTGGAAATACTTAAGTAAGGGGGAACATAAAAATAATTCTGTTGTTACACAGAAATAAATATTTGATATTTTCTGCATTTTCCATATTTTGCTATGTACGCAAACACATAAGTTTATAGATAAAAATCTGAAGTAGTGTATGTAGATTGGTATACATTTTAAATTTTGTTAGACATATGTTTTACTTTGAATGATATTAATTTCTACTTTCACAAATAACTTTTTAAAACACAGTTTTAATAACTTTGCATTGCATCACAAAATTATCCATAATTTATTTAAATGTTCTAATAAGTCATTTATAAGTTTCTCCTAAATAACGTTAAGTATGTATGCAGGATGTCCAAATTTCTGATGATTTCTTTTGGTTAGAACCTTAGAAATTATTACTAAGACAAAGGGTAAAGCATTTTGAAGATTCCTGATATAATTTCCTACCTTTTTTTCTAAATATTTTCCCAAAATATTTTCTACAAGCGGTGTGTGAAGGCATCTCTTTTACAACATTTCCATTTAGCAGATCCTGATACTTGATTTTGCATTTACCTAAGTGGGAGAGTTTGCATGTTTTGTTTGTTTTTTGTTTGTTTGTCTGTTTGTTTTTGTATGGTATTGGCCACTTCTATTACCTAATTTATAATCCTTATGTATATTTTTACCCTTTTTTTTTTTTTATATATGAGATCACTTTTTAATCTATGTTACTCACAATTTAGACTTTCCAGTATGGTTGTTTTTAATTTGGTTTTGAATTTAAATATTCTGCAATGGTTTCTATAATACCAGATTTTGTTTTGTTTTGTTTTGAAGTGAAATTCACATATTATACAATTAAACATATAATTCAGTAGCAGTTCAGTCATATTGTTTTGTAACCACCACTTCTTTCTAGTTTCAAAACTATCTTATCACCCAAAAAGGACATTTGGTATTCTTTACCTCTTTGAGAATTTTTAGGACTCTAATAAGTTCAATGTCTGGACTTCTTTAGGGATGGTTCCTGTGATTTTTTTTTCTTCCTATGAAATGGTCACATTCTCCTGTTTCTTTATATTTGCTGTAATTTTTGTTTGTAATGGGGGATTTTAAATATTGTAATATGCTACCTCTGGGTAGCAGAATTCTCACAAGTTCCAAGGGATTATTATTTTTTCATGTTAAGGAATGCAGTTATTCATTTGTTTAGTGACTTTTCCAAACTGGTGTTTTGTTTTGTTTTGTTTGCAAAGTCTATATTCCTCATCATGTGTGGTCACTGACATCTCTGTTCCTCTGTCACCATGATAGCCTGACAGAGCTTTCCTTGAGTACCAGAATCCAATCAAAAAAAAAAAAAATATTCTGGGGTGCCTGAGTGGTTCTGTTACTTAAACAACAGACTCTTGGTTTCAGTTCAGGTCATGATCTTAAGGGTGTGAGATTGAGCCCCCTGTCAGGCTCCACACTCAGCAGGGAGTCTGCTTGATTTCTCTTCTTTTCCCTCTCCTTCCCCCTCTGCCCCCTTTCCCACTCACTCTCTCTCTAAAGTAAATAAATAAAATCTTTAAAAAAAAATTAAAATGTTCTATCTCCTTAAATTCCTTTGATAGATGCCACCTTAGAAATTGCTTCATTCCACTGACATTGAAAAAATTATTAGCCTCTATGCAAGTTCCTCAGTAATTGACTGGGCAGATCAAAACATGCATCTCACATTTTTGGAGGACACTGTCCTAATTGCCCACTCTGGCAATAGCAAGTTGCAAGATGAAAGCAGATATTTCCCATGATTGCTTACTCTGAACCTGAGGGATAGTAGCTGCCATGCAAAACACCAGAATTCACTGAATATTACCAGCCTCTTTCTTCACCAAGTGTTCTCCTGGATGCTACAAATGTTTGAGTAAAATGCCAAGTTCCAAATAGTTAATTCTAATAGTTCTTGCCAGCCCAATGGCTTTTTTGGTGGAGGGACCAATTCCTACAGCATCATACTCCATCATCTTCCATGATATAACTTGGATGCTAGGTTTGACCATGAGCCAAAATAATGTTCATTTTTACCACTGAATTTTCCAATGAAAGCCTAAGTGAGCTTGCCCAAATTTCCCACTCAGAATTGCCTATTCCCTTAATTAAATATGTACTTTTCAAATTCATTAATCTATAGAGTTTTTATAGGAAGATATCACTGGAAGCAGTTTTACATTATAGAAAATTGAAATTTGCAAAGTTTGGGAAAATTGTTCCAAGAATGTATTAAGGAAAATGACACATGTTTTGATATCTTGTTTATCCTTTCTTTACGGTACCACAAACAGTTTGCTAATGTGAGGAATGGGGTTTGAACCCATAAGGCTAGAAAAAGTGCCAAGAAGACCACAAAGAAGAGTTAAAATGCATTTGACCCATTCAATGAGAATGAGGAAGGTTTGAAAAAAGAGCTCTGAAAAATCAGTATTCTTTAAAATATGATACACAATATTTTAATATGAGCATTTTCATTTTGGCATTTTTAATCTGATAGTATTTAATGTAACAGAATGAAAGAACATAAAACTCCTAAAATTTAATTCAGAAAAGTAGTCTTTCATAAATACTATAACCACATTCTTTATTTCCTAAAGGTCTTTCCATGCAATATTAATACATATTCTTTTTATGCAAACTCATTTTGACAGCAACAGTGCAAGCATATGATTCATTTCCATTTAGATTTCTTATTAAAAATAATTTAAGAAAAAAGTTTAGCTAGCATAATTTATTAGGCAGTACAAAGACATTTGTATGATGCTTATAGTTCAAACTTGATTTAACATTTTAAAATAATTTATAAAGGAAAAAATACATTCATACTGACACATGTCTTGAAATTCAAAATATATGCTAGATATGAATAGATACTGTACATTTTTCTCTATAATGATTTGTTCTGCACTTGAAGACAGCACATTTGAGGAATTTTCATTTGAATAAGAATAAAAAATTCTGAGCATTAAAATGTGCTAAATTGATTTCAGTTAAAGGATGTTAATGCTATGTTAGTCCCCCCTACCCCACCCCTTCTATACCCATTGTCCAGGAATTGTAGTGATTTCAATGCATTATCATGAATTTTATTTCTAAGTAGAAATATATTCGTGGGAAGATGGGTATAATCTAAAAGGAATTGCTGGGCTCAGGCATTATATAAAGCAACAATGTGGAATTACTAGCTAATGGGAAGAATAACATTGGCATTGAGACAGTAAAGTCATATGACAAAATGAATTATTTGGTTGTTTCATGCCATAGCAGATTGGTTTCAGTTACCTTGATAATTTGAAGAAAAGTTATTTGGAAAATTATGTCTTTCCTCTATTTTACTTTGGGTAAATCTGAATGACACTGACATTGGAAAAAGAGGTAAATGATTTTATGAGTTCATTAATCAATCTTTATTGATAGCCTCTGTGTAGCTAGTATTCTGCCCTGGAGTTTCAAAAGAATGATTCATGTCTATTTCAAGGATCTCACAGTATAGTGGTAGAGGCAGACAGAGTAACAGATACTTAGAGAATGGTGTGATTGGGGCTACAATAAGGACTGGATCTTTGATAAATTACAGGGCAATTTAGAACTATGGAAAGTCACTTTATGTACATGCAGGGAAGAGTCTGCCTGGGTCTAAAAGGAAATATCTTCGCTGAAAACTCCGAGTTATTTCATTGAATAACTCTCTTCAAATTTCATAGAACACTGTTTTTGTTTTCATTTTCATTGTAAATTTAAATAACACATTTCTAGTAATATGCTTCTCTGGGTTTAGTAATTACATGTTCATTTAGGGTAGATATGATTCAAAATTATATTGGATTAAATTAAAAACATCAATTTTTGTCTCATAGAAAGTTGAATACATAGCCTTAATTCCCAAAGGCACTTTATAGTCTGAGATGGATGATCAACCACCACTATCACCTCTATCTGTCTAAGAGGAGGAAGCACAAGAAGGGGCAATGGGCATAACTCAGCCATCTTTTAAGGTAGATTTCCAGAGGCTGATGGAGGGCCCACATATCTAGGCCATACCCTAGTTCATTAGGAATAATCTCCAAGGAAAAAGTGAGCATATATATATGTATTCCCAAATGCCTCAGCTCTACTCTCCCCTTTTCACTGCTTTTAAAAAAACAATTAGCCTTATTCTATATGTTCACTAATAAACACAATGTTAAATAGATGATGAGGATTAAGGAGTGCCCTTGTGATCATTACTGGCTATTGTATGAAGTATATTGAATCACTGTATTGTACATCAGCAACTAATATCATACTGTATGTTAACTAACTGGAATTTAAACAAAAATTTAAATGAATAACTCTAAACTTAAAATTATTTTTTACCCTCATTCTTCCTGATACAAGGCAGAAACCTTTGGGACTAGAGGACTGGAGCTGTGGTATGACAAAAAATCGGGAGATAATTGTTTTGTATTATGTCTCCAGCATTCTTTTTACCAAAAACAAGTTATCTGTACTTCTCTGATGAGACAGTATCAGGTGGACAGTGGAAGGTTAACTTAGAAACAGAAAGATGAGTACACAGCAGCCTAATACTTAATGACAAAGCCAGTTTTGTCATTTGCTGGCCATGTGACCATGGGTAAGTCTAAGACATTTAATCCTCAACTGCATTTGTAAAATGTAGGTAATAAAATACAGGGCTGGAACTAGAGTTGACTTGTATGCCAAAGGTGGCACCTCCAGATGCATTAATCTAGATAACAAATATTTTAATACATAATTTTTAAAAATCAAAATTATTGCAAAGTATGAATGATGAACAGAATATCAAACTTTACATTAATATATGACCCATTATGTATATAACTCATCTCGATAACCTCATCTTAATCCTGCCTCTGACAAAATACCTACATCACAAAGTTATTGTAAGAATTAAATAAATACGTACAAGACAATTAAGAGCTCAAACAAGGTCATATCCACTATCTCATTTGAATTTGACAATTACTTTTTTAATATTATTGAAGTATAGTTGACATACAGTGTATTAGTTTCAATGTGCAGTGGAGTGATTCAACAATTCTATACATTATTCAAGGCTCACCACAATAAGTGTAGTCACCATACAACATTACTACAATATTATGGACTATATTCCCTATGCAGTACTTTTTATCTCTATGACTTAAATATTTTATAATTGGAACTTTACACCTCTTAATCCCCTTTACCTATTTGCCCTTCCCCTCATTCCCCTCTCCTCTGAACTACTGGTTCTCTGCATTTATGGGTCTGATTTGTTTTGTTTTGTTTTTTAAAGGTATATGCCTTTTCTGACTTATTTCACTTAGCATAATACCCTTTAGGTTCATCCATATTGTTGCAAATGGCAATATTTCACTATTTCTGTAGCTGAGTAATATTCCGTTGTGTGTATTTTGTGTATGCATATATATGTGTGTACATATATATATGTGTGTATGTACACACACATATACTATATATTCTTTATACATTCATCTATTGATGGACACTCGGGTGCTTCCCTACCTGAGCTATTGTAAATAATGCTGCAATAAACATAGGGTACATATATATTTTCAAATTAGTGTTTTAATTTGCTTTGGGGAAATACCCAATAGTGGAATTACTGGATCATATGGTATTTCTATTTTTAACTTTTTGAGGAAACTCCATACTGTTTTCCACAGTGGTGGCACCAATTTACATTCCCACCAACAGTTCATGAGTGTTCCCTTTTCTCCACATCCTCACTAACACTTACCTCTTGTCTTTTTGATACTAGCTATTCTGACTGGTGTGAGGAGATAGACATGTGGTTTTGATTTGCATTTCCCTAATGATTAGTGATGTTGAACATTTTTTCATGTGTCTGTTGGCCACCTATATGTCTTTGGAAAAATGTCTACTGAGGGTATCTGCCAATTTTTTAATTGGATTGTGTTGTTTTTAGTGTTGTTATATAAGTTCTTTATATATTTTGGATATTAACGCCTTATCAGATATATCATTTGCAAATGTCTTCTCTTATTTAATAGGTACCTTTTTTACTTTGTTGTTTGTTTCCTTTACTGTGCAAAATCTTTTATTTTGGTGTAGTCCCAATAGTTTATTTTTGCTTTTGTTTCTCTTGCCTGAGGACATGTACCCATAAATATGTTTCTAAGGTGAATATCCAAGAGATCACTGACTAGGGTTTCTTTCAGGAGTTTTATGGTTTATTTTTGTATATAGCAAAAGAAAGTGGTCCAGTTTCATTCTTTTGCATGTAGCTCTCTAGTTTTCCCAGAACCATTTATTGAAAACACTCTCTTTTCCCCATTATATATTCTGACCTCCTTTGTCACAGATTACTTGACATTGTAAGTGTGGTTTATCTCTGGGCTCTCTATTCTGTCCATTGATCTATGTGTCTGTTTTTAGGATGGTACCATATTGTTTTGATTAGTATAGCTTTGTAGCATATCATGAAATCTGGGATTGTGATACCCAGCTGTGTTCTTTCTCAAGATTGCTTTGACTATTTGAGGTCTTTTGTAGTTCCATACAAATTTTAGGATTATTTGTTCTAGTTCTGTGAAAAATGCTATAGATATTTTTATAGGGATTGCAATGAAACTGTAGATTGCTTTGGATAGTATGGACACTTTAACAATATTAATTATTCCAATCCATAAGCATGGTATATGTTTTCAATTGCGTCATCTTCAATTTCTTTCATCAATGTCTTATAGAATTCCTAGTATAGGTCTTTCATCTCCTTGGTTAAATTTGTTTCTAGGTATTTTATTCTTTTTGGTGCAATTATAAATAGGATTGTTGTCTTAATTTGTCTAATACTTATTAGTATATAGAAACACAAGATAATTCTGGATATTAATTTTGTATCCTGCAACTTTACTGGATTCATTTAATCATTTTTGAAGTTTTTTGCTAGAGTATAGATTTTCTGTTTTTGTTTTTTTTAATATATGTAGTGTTGTGTCATCTGCCAATAGTGACAGTTTTTACTTTCCCTTACTAATTTGGATGTCTTTTATTTCTTTGTTGTTGTGTGATTGCTACAGCTAGGATGTCCAATACTCTTGAATAAACGTGGTAATAGAAGGCATCCTTTCTTGTTCCTGATATTAGAGGAAAAGTTTAGCTTTTCATCGTTTTTATGTTAGCTATGGGTTTTTTATATATGGCTTTTATTATGATGAGGTATGTTCCCACTTTATTGAGAGTTTTATCATGAACAAATGTTTTATTTTGTGATGGGCTTTTTCTGACTATTGTAATGAACATATGAATTTTATCTTTCTTTTTGTTAATATGATGTATCACATTGATTTATGAATACTAAACCATCCTTGCAACTTGGAATAAGTCCCACTTGATCATGGGAATGATTCTTTTAATGTATTGTTGAGTATGGATTGCTAAATTTTGTTGAGGATTTTTACACCTCTGTTCATCAGAGATATTAATCTATAGGTTTTTTTGGGGGGATTTCTTTTTGTTCTTCAGTTTTATTTTTTGGTATCAGGGTAATGCTGGCTTCTTAAAATAAATTTTGAAGTTTTTCTGCCTATTCTATTTTTTGGAATACTTAAAAATTTGTTGAGAATTCAATTTTGTTACTAGTAATTGGACTGTTCAGTTTTTCCGTTTCTTTCTGATTGAGTTTTGGAAGATGGTATGTTCCTAAGAATTCATCCATTTCGTTTAAGTTGCCCAGTTTGTTGGTATATAATTTTTCATAGTATTCTCTTATAAATTTTTTCTATGGTATCAGTTATTTCTCCTTCTTCATTTCTGATTTCATTTATTTGAGTCCACTGTGGTTTCTTTTTTCTTAATGAGTCTGGGTAAAGGTTTAACAATTTTATATATTGTCAAAGAATCCGTTCTTTGTTTCATTGATCTTTTCTGGTGTTCTGTTTTGTTTTGGTTGTTGTCGTTGTTTTTTTTTTTTTTTTTTTTTTTTTGGTCTCTATTTTATTTCTGCTCTAATCTTTATTATTTCCTTCCTTTTACTAACTTTAGGCTTTGTTCTTTTTTTGTAGTTTCTTTATGTGTAAGACTAGATTGCTTATTTAAGATTTTTCTTTTTTCTTCAGGTAGACCTATATCACTGTACACTTCCCTTTTAGAACTGCTTTGTTGCATCCCAAAATTTTTGGATTGTTGTGTTTCTATCTTCATTTGTCACCAGTTATTTTTTTTAATTTCCTTTTTGTTGTTGTTGAGTGATTGTTTACTAGCATGTTATTTAGCTTCCATGTGTTTGTGTGTTTTCTAGTTTTTTCTTAGTGGTTTCTAGTTCATTCCATTGTGTTTAGTGAAGATGCTTGATATGAATTAAGTCGTCTTAAATTGAAAATTGTTCTGTGGCCTAACATATCTATCCTGGAGAATGTTCCATGTGTACTTGAGAAGAATGTATATTCTGTTTGGGTTGGAATGTTCTTATAAATGTTTGGTCTGTCTAATGTGTAGATCATAGCCATTGTTTCCTTGTTGATTTTTCTGTCTACATGGTTTATTCATTGAAGTTAGAGGTTTGTTAAAGTCCCCTACTATTATAATATCTTTTTTCAGTTCCTCCCTTTATATCTGTTAATATTTGCTTTATGCGTTTAGGTGCTCCTATGTTGGATGTGTGGATGTTTACAATTGTTATATCCTCTTGTTGGACTCATCCCTTTATCATAATGTAATGCCCTTCTTTGCCTCTTGCTACAGTCTTTGTTTTAAATTCTATATTGTCTAAGTACTGCTACTCTGGCTTTTTTTTTTTTTTCTTTCTTTCTTCCATTTGTATGGTATGTTTTTCTAGCCCTATACTTTCAGTCTGTATATGGCTTTAGGTCTGAAGTGAGTCTTTTGCACACTGCATATAGATGGGTCTTTTTTTTTTTCCCCATTAAGACACCGCATGTCTTTTGATCAAAGCATTAGTCCATTTACATCTAAAGCAATTATTGACAGGCATGTACTTATTGCAATTTTGAAAGTTGTTTTCTGGTTGTTTTGTAGATATTTTTTATTCCTTTCTTCTGTTCCTTCTCCTCTTCCCTTGTGATTTTATGGCTTTCCTTAATGTTATCCTTGGATTCCTTTCTCTTTATTTCTTGTATAGCTATTATAGATTTTTATTTGTGATTGCCATTGAGTTCTTATATAACATCCTATATGTATAGCAATCTATATTAAATCGATGGTCTCTTAAGTTTGAACACACTGTAAATGCACTAAATTTTTATTTCCCATTCCACATTTATGTATATAACATATTTTGTATCTTTTTTACTTTGTGTATCCTTTGACTAATTTTTGTGGATATAATTGGTTTCACCACTTTTATATTTTAATATCCATACTGTCTTTATAAGTGATTAATCTACTACCTTTACTATATGTTTGCTTTTACCTGTGACTTTTTTTCCTTTCATAGTTTTCTTCTACTTACAGCCTTTTCTTTCCACTTAAATAATTCCTTTTAACCTTTCTTATAAGGCTGGTTTAGTGGTGATGAACTTCTTTAACTTTTATTCATCTGGAAAACTCTCTACCTTCAATTCTGAATGATCTCTTGCTGTGTAGAGTATTCTTGGTTACAGAGGGTTCTTTTTTTTTTTTTTTTTGCCTTGTTTTGTTTTGTTTTTTTGTTTTTTTTTTCCTTTAAGCATTTTGAATATATCATTGTTACTTTCTATGGACTACAGTTTTTGCTGAAAAATTAGCCTTAAGCAGTTTCCCTTAATGTAACTGTTTTTGTTGTTGTTGTTGTTGTTTTTAATTTCCTTGCTGCTTTTAAGATTCTCTCTTGGTCATTACTTGTTGCCACTTTAATTATTATACATCTCGGTCCAGACATCCTTGAGTTCATTTTTTAGGGGCTCTCTGTACTTCCTGGACTTGGATTTCTTTTCCTTACCCCGATTAGGGAAGTTTTCAGCTATTAGTTCTTCAAATAAGTTTTCAGATCCCTTCTCTCTCTCTCCTCCTTCTGAGAACTCTATAGTGTTAATGCTTCCTTAAGATGTGCCAATTTTTTATTCTTTCTTTTTGCTGTTCAGCTTGTTTGCTTTCCATTAGCCTGTCATCCAGATCACTGATATGTTCTTTTGCATCCTCTCATCTGTTGATTATTTTTCATTTGTTATTGTATTCTTCAGGTCTGAGTAGTTTTTTATATTTTATATGTGTTTGTTGACATTATTACCAAGTTCATCTACTCTTCTCAAGTCCAGAGAGTATCTTTATGACCATTACTTTGAATTCTGTATCAGACATATTACTAATGTCTGTTTCATTTAGCTCATTTTCTGTCATATGGTCTTATTCTTTAGTTTGGATATATTCCTCTTACCTCTCTCTTTTTTTAAAAAGATTTTATTTATTTATTTGACAAAGACAGCCAGCGAGAGAGGGAACACAAGCAGGGGGAGTGGGAGAGGAAGAAGCAGGCTCCTAGCAGAGGAGCCTGACGTGGGGCTCGATCCCAGAACGCCGGGATCACACCCTGAGCTGAAGGCAGACGCTTAATGACTGCGCCACCCAGGCGCCCCACCTCTCATTTTTTCTAACTCTTTGTGTTTGTTTCTAAGTATTTGATAGGACATCTGTGTCTCCTGGTCATGGAAGATGTGTCTTTGTATAGAAGAGGTCCTGTGGTTGTCTATAGCACAACACCCCTATCATCATAACCACATGCTACAGGGGTCTCCTCTGTGTGTATTGTGTATACCTCCTATTGTGACCAGTTGCAATTGCTATGGACACACTTTCTGGGGCTGGTCTTCTGCCCAGCTGGTTGTAGTGACCCACTTTGCCTGCTGTGGATATACTGGGCGAGGCTCTCTCTCTGTTTTATTAAAGACCCTGGCTGTAGCCATGATAGGGGCTGGTACTCAGCCTTGCTTTCTGCAATTAGCCCCTGAAACAGCTGCAGAGGAACCCAAAGACAGAGCTTATTCCCCGCATAGCCATCTAAGAGGCCCAACTGTAGGAACTGGGGCTGTGCTGGTATTTGGACTTACCTCCCCCTCCTTCCCAGGGCCAGAGTCACTTTGGAGTGGTACTGGCCTATGCCAGGGCTGCCTGCCAAGTGTGGCAGGGTAGGATCCACTTTGGAGGGATGCCTGCAAAGGTGAGTGTGTTGGGTGGGGTAGATCTTCAAGGACATGTTGGGGTGGGCACTTCATGCTAGCAAGGTAGATGGAGAGTGTTAGAACTGGCTATCTATGCTGGAAAAGGGCAAGAAAAATGGAGTCACTAACACTTTTGTTCCTGGAGATTTCTCTTGCATATCCCTACCCCTCTGGCAAATGTCTTAAAATTAGTCAGTAAATCTCTTTCTGATATATCTCAAGCACTTTTTTTAAAAAAGATTTTATTTATTTATTTGACAGAGACAGCCAGTGAGAGAGGGAACACAAGCAGGAGGAGTGGGAGAGGAAGAAGCAGGCTTCTAGTGGAGAAGCCTGACGTGGGGCTCGATTCCAGAATGCTGGGATCATGCCCTGAGCCGAAGGCAGACGCTTAACGACTGCACCACCCAAGCACCCCATATCTCAAGCATTTTCAAACTGCTGCTTCTGTGCTGTGTCTCAGGCTCTTATTTAGTGTACTGGCTCTTTAGGGGCAGGGATTTGGTTTCCTATCAAGCCCAGAGTCAAGCCTGCTGATTTTTAAAACTCTCATAGTTATTCCCCACTGATTTTCAAAGCCAAATGCTATGGGGACCCACCTTATAAGTGCAGATCTTCAGCCTGGGATGCCCCAAATAGGGTATGATCCCCTTGCTCCACTGCGCTTGTGATGTGTTTCCCATTTGTTGTTAGTTGCACTGGGGTTCGGTTTCCGACTGCATTTCTGTCCTTCATGTCCTTTTCAATTTGGCTTTCTCTCTATGACTAGCTGTGGATGATCTTTTCTGCCGTTCTTCACGTTGTTTCCAGGGCCAGTTGCAATAGATTTAGTTGTTGACTTCATGTGTCTGTCTGCTCAGGATCCACCTCTTCTCCAATTTCCCCCTTCAGCCAATTAATTACTTTCTTGAAAAGTACTAACACTTGGCCATAGATGTGTAATTCAGTATCTTATTTCAGAAGTGGAAACATGACAATACAAACCCCAAAATAAAATTAGTGATACTGAGTGGAATTTCTACTGCATGAACAGAACTGAAATTTTTATATAAAAATGCAAGTGCTCAATTATGATTTTGTTACATATCAATTCATCATTCCAGTGCTATTTACTTCTTGGCATAACTGCTTTAACAGATTAATGGGGCTTTCTCATTTTTATTATTTATTAACAACAAATTCACATATAAATTTCTAATATAGAAGTTAATGGAAGGTATAGTATAAAAGAAGAAATGTTATTTTATCACTAAATGAAATAATTATTTTTATTTCTTTTAACAATAATGACACAGTTTTTTAATTAAAATTAATAGCTTGTATAAAAAATGGCCTGGAAGGGGCACCTGGGTGGCTCAGTCATTAGCGTCTGCCTTCGGCTCAGGGCGTGATCCTGGCGTTCTGGGATCAAGCCCCGCATCAGGCTCCTCCACTGGGAGCCTGCTTCTTCCTCTCCCACTCCTCCTGCTTGTGTTCCCTCTCTCGCTGGGTATCTTTCTCTCTGTCAAATAAATAAATAAAATCTTTAAAAAAAAATGGCCTGGAAGTTAGTGCTGGAGATATACTCTTCTATACATGCCAAACATTGACAAGATTTTAAAAAGTTATTCCTTGGACAAAGGTAATTTTTACAAAAATGTATAGATAAGACCTGTGATTCCTGAAATAATCATAATAGCATACTCATGTTTTATAAGCAGCAACAGAAAAACTAAGAAATAATTCCATATTTGACAAAGCTTTTATTTAAAAAATAGTTATTGGAGTACATGGGTGTCTCAGTCAGTTAAGCGTCTGCTTTCGGCTCACATCATGATCCCAGGGTCCTGGAATAGAGCCCTGAGTTGGATTTTCTGCTCAGCGGGGAGTATGCTTCTCGCTCTCCCTCTGCCTGCTGGCTCTGCCTGCTTGTGTTCTATTTCTCTCTCTCTGTCAAATAAATAAAATCTTTAAAAAAAAACACCCAGTTATTGTCCAATTTAGGATGGATTGAGAAATATCTGTAAATAAATAAATTCATAAATATATATTAAGGAGTCTGGTTAAAAATTGCCTACAATCAAGTCTCTGCTCTGTAATTTAAATTGCTGTGTGATGTTGGGTAATCTGCTTCAACTCTGTATGTTGAATTTTTTTTTTCATCTGTTAAATGGAAATAGCAATATAACAGCTACTCTGTAGCACTTATTAAAATGCATGTTTCAAAGTGTGAGATAAATGTTAATTTTGATCATTTTTAATCATTAGTTCATCCATAAATTTAGCAAATATTTTTGATAGCATAACATATCTAAGACACATGACCCCTCTTATTCTATAATATTTACTTCTTTGCTGTTATTTTGCTCTTAATTGATTTCTGATTACTTATCCATTAGGTACATATCACATAACTTGGGATGTTCTCATTTGCCCCTAACAAGAAAGAATTAACACTATAGTTAAAATATCACCTGCGTTATGAGGGACACACTAAGCTTCATTTGGCCTTTGTGTACTCATATAATTTTATTTCAAAGAGCCATATTATAACTAGTTTTTTATATTATTCTGACTCAACCTTTGCTTAAGGACAGTGGATATCTCATCTCCCTCATTATATGTAGGGTCCTGAGAGTACAGTGTTGGGAACAGAGATCCACAGGAATCAACATTTGAATTGATGTCTCAAAATCACCTGCATTAGCTTGCACTATTTGGCAACTGCAATCTGTTCAATTAAAATGGAGGAAAGATGGAAGATCTATTACAAATTGTTTGGATTATCTAATAAGTGTGACTGTCAAGTGCAGAAGGGAAGATTATAATAATGAAGATCTCAAAGTTCACCATGGATCAGATATTCCTAATGATAAGCACTCATTAATATCCAACATTAGGAAAGAACCATTATGCAAGAATTAAAGTTCTATTGGGAAGGTTAATAATTTAAGTGACAGAATATGATCCTCTATTTTAATAAGATGTTAGAATTTGCATATGGTGTTTCCTCAGCTATAAATTTTGACAACCCCCATCTAATGCATACAACAAAAAGTATTTTTTTCAACAAGGCTGTTACTTCTGTGATCTGGAAAAATGTTCAAACTTGGTGGGTTATTTTGTATGTGATTCTTAAACAGGACTTGTTCATAGTCTTCCTTTTGTGGACATTAGCCACTATTTCTTTTTAGCCCTGGCTGAGACGTATGGGCATATTTTGAGCAAAAGTAATTATAACACTCTTGACTTCCCTTTCCATTTTCACTTTAATTTCCAATTTAATTACAAATCGATTAGGTGATAGCTCTATCACTCAAACATTTCATCTGAGACAATATTTTTCTCATGTCGGTACCACTTGCCTGTGATCATGGTGCTAAGGGGGAGATTTATTATTTATTTTTGACAGATCATGTATGCCCCATATTCTAGTCAAATATAGTATGTAGCCTAGTTCTTCCATTGTACTTTATCTCCTCCCCTCTCTCACCTCTATGTAAAAAAAAAAAAAAAAAAAAAAAAAAAAAAAAAGCAAGATAGGGGATTTTCTGATAAATATTGAATGATAATTGAAAAATGTTCCGTGTTAAAACAGGTGGTGACAAATTAAGTGAGGAGTATATTTGCAAAAACCAGATTGAGAGACTGAGAAATGGAATTATCTTTGTACCTTTTACTCTGGACAGAAGGGGTATATCATGTAGCCCAAATTCCAGATGCTTTTTACGCCATTTCACAAACCCTACAGCTGCTACTTCTGTTGTGATTACTATATCACCTCCTGTCATTGCCCACTTGAAAGTGAAGAAATGGCTCTAATGAAATGAACAAACTGACATTTGTTGTGATTTACTTTGCTTTTGATCTTTGGTTGAAATAGCACAAATCACAGATCCCTTTCTTTCCCTTCAGAAATGTACTTGTCCTAGATCTCTAATTATGTGAGATTGTAATTTGGTCCAGAAGCTTTAACATGCACTTTATGTTGAAAAGCAAGTACAGTCCATATTTAATTTGACTTCTTCATAAATTTTTAAATATTAAAATGATTAGGTCAGATTTAGGACCAATTTCCTGAGAAAGTTCATGATTAAAAGGCTCAATCAGTCCCTGACCATGAAACTATCAAGCAGTCAACACACCTTTAGAATTTTATGAAGGAGGAGGAAAGAGGTTACTGATCTCTGCTTTCTATATTGCCAAACTGATGTGTACATGGAGTTTAAGTAATATAATACATATTCATGCTGACAGCTAATTTTCAGGCTAATGCAATTCAAAACAGAAAAGATAATGAACCCTAAAAAAACAGAGTTTGTAAATGGAAATGCTGACAGACTCTTAACTCTAATAGCTGTGCTATTGGGCACCACAAAAATAACAAAGCTAATTTTAATGAAGATTTGAAAGTAGATGAGGCATTTATCTTCGGTAATTATGGTGCTTCTGTAGGACTAATATCTAAATGGAATTTAAACCATTTAAATGACCCAAGGGAGGGGACAATTGTAGGAATAATTCTTCCTCAGTGTGATTCCATATAGGTTATATGTATGGTTATATTTCAAGAGCATTTTTTTCTCCATATGGAGCCAGGCACATTCCAATCATAAATATATATTTTTTTCTAACTCTGATATGAGAAAATCTGGTTCCAAAACAAATCTAGTAGAAATTTTCTTTTTTTTTTTTTTTAAGATTTTATTTATTTATTCGACAGAGATAGAGACAGCCAGCGAGAGAGGGAACACAAGCAGGGGGAGTGGGAGAGGAAGAAGCAGGCTCATAGTGGAGGAGCCTGATGTGGGGCTCGATCCCATAACGCCGGGATCACGCCCTGAGCCGAAGGCAGACGCTCAACCGCTGTGCCACCCAGGCGCCCCTAGTAGAAATTTTCTTAAATGATACTTTTTAGAATTAATTCATTTAGAAAATTGTTGGTATCATTCCCCTTATCAACAATTTTAAGCCTTGTTATCCACCTACTCAGCCCCTTGCTGTCTTTTATTAAATTCAGCATCTTGGTTGACATCCTTGTCAGAACTGCTTTCTGACAGATTTGCTCCCCCTGACTCGGGGGGTCAGTTATATGTGTGTATGCTACAAATAACTATTAAGAACAGCTCATATGCTAGGCAATATATTTAATCCTCTGGAGAATATATGTAACATATTCAAATACAAATACAGTTCTTCTGTAGGAAACTGCAACCTAATCACAGAGATGGAACCCTACAAAAAGGGAAAAAGTGTCTCTAGTGAATGCTCTGGATTCCAGGTTTTAAGCTATTGGCTTCACATGCATTATTCCTTGTAATCTTCTCAACACTCAAGAATAAGTATTGCTCTCACTTCTTCAAGACCCTTTATTCTGCTGAACATTTGGTCTTTTCTCTTTCCCATTAATGGGACCATTTGCTAAACTCACCTACTTAAAGTCTTTGCCAATTCAACAATGGGAATTTTAGACTTGTTGGTAGACATAGCCTTTTATCTTACAGATTATAAAATATTTTATCATGGATTATTTCTTTTGAACTCCACAAAAAATGAATTAACTGAGTTCTTGCTTTTTCTTAAGTATATGTGAAGTAAATGAAGCATAGAGGATACACAAATGCTGAACTCATTTAATGGCTAAGAAAATTGGGCTTTATTTTTTACATTTTAAAATAAAAATTGTTATTTTAGAATCATTTCAGATTTACAGAAAAATGTAAATATATTATGGAGAGTTCCCATATACCCTGCATCTAATTTCCCTAATTATTAACATCCTATATTAATATGGTACATTTATGACAACAAGTAATATCAATGCACCATTACTAACTAAAGTCTACATTCAGATTTTGGTTTTTATCAAATGTCCCTTTTTTGTTTAGAAATCCCATTGCAAGTATGCCACTACATTTAGTTGCATGTGTCTTTAGGTTCTTCTTGTCTGTGGCAGCTCCTTGGACTTTCCTTGTTTTAGATGAACTTGACAGCTGAGGAGTACAATTCAGAATATATGTAGACTGTCTTAATTGGGAGTTGTCTAGTGTTCTTCATAATTAGATTGAAGTTATGAGTTTTGGAAAGGACACTAACAAGGTAAAATGTCATTTCATTATACCACATAGAAGGAACATACTATAATTATGGCATATTACTGTTGATGTTGACCATGGTCATTGGGCTCAAGTATTGTCAAGTTTCTCCATTGTAAATTTCCTTTTTTCCCCTCTGTTTCATACTGTACTATTTGAAAGAAAGTCTCTATGCACAGGTCACACTTAAGGAGTGGGAGTTATGCTCTACCTCCTTGAAAGGAAAGTATATAAATTCTTTGGAATTCTGCATGGAAGAAGAATTCTTCTCCCTGGTTATCTATTTATTCACTCATGTATTTATATCCGTATGGATTCAGGAATATGTATTTTTTTACTTTACAGTGGAATCCAGTACTACTACTTTTTTGTTGCTCAATGTGATCCAACTTTGGCCATTGGCAATAATTTCAGTTGGTTCTGGAGTCCTTTCAACAAACCACTATCGATGTAGTGTTTTGTTTTATTGCTTTTGTTTTGTTTTGTTTGAACAGACCCTTATTTTCTGGCACTTACAAGATGCTCTAGGCTTATATTTCCTGTCCCTTCTTAGAATTAGCATTTTTTTCAAGGAGCCTTGTTTTTAGAAACCAACATCGAGGTGGTAGGTATGTTTCTTGCTATATTGTTATTTTTCACCAGTCCGATTTCCAACAAACTGGATTTTGCATTATCTGAGCTTAACATCTGAGGAGTGTGAGATATTCTGTTCTGATTGAGTTCCTCTGAAGGACAAGAGTTTACTATTTTGGCTTTTGAAACTATAGCTGAGACTAGCATTCTACTTTGCTTGCTATGTCTGATGTGATTTTTAAACTATTATATGAGGTTGTGTTTTGTATACCTGTTTTACACATGAGGAAAAAAGTGCTCAGTGTTCTCAAATGATGCATGTTTTCAAAGTTATATATACATGAATTTGAAATTATGTTACTATAAGCTACCTCTATGCTTGTCATCGAAGCCATGCCACTTCGACTGCAATAACTATTGACTTCAGAAATAGGTATGGTTATAGTCTGCCTTGGTTTCTGATCTTAGTCACAAGGTCAGTGAATCCATTTCAGAGGAATGAGTTTATATTCCTAAGAGACAATTAAGAGTCTAAATTTCTCTCTCTTGTTGAGAGCATTGAAAGGCTAATCTTGTTTAATAAAGATAATTTGGTTGGGGTAATGCATTTGATACATTCACTAAGTAGTTATTAAGTCTTATGGGCCAGCAATGCAATAAGAGGTGGTGATAAAGGACTTCAGTATTTTTTCCACACCTGAAGGAATTTATCCATAAAAAGAAAGAAGGGACATTTAAGCAAATAAATAAAGGCAAAGAAGTAAAGAATTAAATGTGTACAATTGAGTGATACCTCTCAGACTTCAATGTATCTAATGTCATTGGGGAATTCCATTAAAACACATATTCTGATTCAGTAAATCTGGGGTGGGGACAACATTTCTGTATTCCCTAAAAATGTGCAGGCCACTATACTCAGAAACAATGTTGTCAAAACGAGTAAGGCTCAAAGGAATGGTTAATTTTATAAGGAGAAGAGTCATAAAGATTACATAAGTGAAAAAGTACAGATTAGAGATAAAATGAGTATCTAGGTCAAAGAAAAAGAGCATCAGTATTTGGTAAATAAAACATTTAAAGGTAAAAAATTATAAATGTGGTCCACATTTCATTTTGTGACATGAGATTTTGTTAGGGGATATATATTTTCATTATATCCTCTATTAAATTTGATATTCTGGATATATTTTCTTTTAGTTTATAGACAGATTTTTTTAAACACAAAATTCCTTAGAATTGAAATGTTGAGTCTTTTTTCCCCATGCCTTCACCAAGGGGTAAATAGTGTGGGAGGTGTCCTGGGCTGTAGAAATCTCGAAATGTGTACCTCTTCTGAGTTAGGTTATGCTTCAGTTCCTCAAGTTTATTTGATTGTATGCACATGAGTAGAGATTTGAAAGATCAAATTACTTTTTGATGACAGATACACTATCTTTCTACAGCATGATAATATGTACTCTTAATTATTTTTTTAATTTCCTGAATTCTAGAAATAGTTTCCTGACTTATTTCCACAGCTCATTAATTAAAAATGTACAAGAATTGGGCAAGAGGGTTTTTTTTTTTTTTTAAGGAGAGAAATGTTCTATTTTCCTGGCAGCCAGTTTCTATTAACCTTTTATCTTTTAACTGTTCTTCAATGTGTGTTCTATAAAACAAGTCGAATATTCTTTTTGAGATGAATTATTCAGTCAAAACAGTTCTGTTACCATATTATGTAATAAAACAGCAAGCTATTGATTTGGCATTGCAAATGATCTAGTTTTCTTTTTCACATTGTAATTTATCTTATTCTATTTGTATCTATATATGGATCTTGCAAGCCAATAACCATTTTACTCACTTGAGCTAGATTTCAGTTGAAATGTATTAACTCAGAAAATTGGAAAGAAATACATCAGATAGGTTTAAATACATGTTGTCATTAGAATTCCATAACATACAAATGGAGTGTCTCTAGGAGAGACTTCAGTCTTCCAGCTGTGATAGAAGATGATCAAGATACCTACAAACATATTTTTTAAAAAGCCCAAGTTAATTAAATGAAAACTCATGCAGCACTCTGCTGGGTGAGCATCTTCAAAATCAAAAGGATGAGGAGCTGGATAAAGGTGCCTTCATTGTTCAATCAGCTATACATACCTATTGATACTTAAAAGGAGATTGGCACTGATTCTCCCTGCATGTAAATCTTTGTAGAACTCACCTGGATAAAAATCCATCCAATTTTTTAAAAGCCCTTAAAATAACCCTTAAGAAACCCCAAAAAACCACATACAATAATGAATACATTTCATAATATGGCTTCATGGTAGCTATTCAGATTTATTAGAATCACACAAAAGAATGTCATTCGTAATGCACTGAAATTTACATAATAAAGTATGAGCTCTCAGACTCCAGAATCATAATTTGTCAGCTCAAAAATAAACTCCACCAATATTATTGGACAAGGTACATGATTTACCCACACCTTACTTTCATCCTCTTTAAATTAGGGAAATGAATACCTACTTCATAGGGCTATTTTATGGAATAATTGCGTGAGATAGTATATACTGAGTTGTTAATACAATACCTGGGATATAAAATTATTATTGTTTTTATACATTGCTAGATGCCTTAGCTCAATTTTTGAGCTAAATATTGTTTGCTAATATTTCAGTTCTTTTAAGTTTTTATGTAATTTCAGTTAACATATGGAACAGTATTAGTTTCAGGTGTACAAAATAGTGATTCAAACTTCTATATAACACCTGGTGCTCATCAAAAGTGCAGTCCTTAATCCCCATAATATAATTTACCCATCCCCACACCCACCTCCCCTCATAACCATCAGTTCTCTATAGTTAAGAGTCTGTTTTTTGGTTCATCTCTTTTTTTCCCTTTGCTCATTTGTTTTGTTCCTTAAATTCCACATATGAGTGAAATCATATGGTATTTGTTTTTCTCTGATTTCGTTTAGCAAAATATTCTCTAGCTCCATTCATGTCATTACAAATGACAATAGTTCATTATTTTTTATGGCTGAGTAATATTCCAGTGTGTGTGTGTGTGTGTGTGTGTGTATGTGTGTGATATCTTTATTCATTCATCAGTTGGTGGACCCTTGGGTTAGTTCTGTCCTAAAGCTATTTCAGGCAGAATGAAAATATGACTTCCAGTATCTCAGAACTTACTATGTTTTCCATGTTGATTACTTCATACTAGGAATAATAGAATCCAAAATTTCCTTTTGCCTTTTGGCAAACCCTCTTTTGCTCCCCTTCCCATACTTCTCCATCCCTGTCCCCATTGTCACACCATTTTTTTTTTTGATCACTCTGAATTAGTTACTGTTTCTGAGTATTTCTGAAATGGTATGAATTGGCATTATTTCTGAAATTTATGTAAATGGAAGCGTATAGTATATACTTTGCTTTTCTGACTTCTTTTACTTGGCATAACTATTTTGAGAGTCCTCCATGTTGTAGCATATATTGATAATATATTCTTTTTTGATGGACTTTTGGATTGCTTTCAGTTTAGGGCTATTATTGAAAAGTTGGTATGAACATTGATGTTCAAATCTTTGTATGGACCTATCTTTCATTTCTTTTGGGAAAATACCTAGAAGTAAATGGCTGGATCATATTGTACATGTTTAAATTTTTAATAAATTGCCAGATTGTTTCCCAAAGTATTAGGTTGATGAAATTATCAATTGGTTCTACTTTCCTGAAAGTTTATGCCAAGAATGAATAGTGAACTTTGTTTCCAAAAAACAATAGAAGTAACTTAAGGAGTAAAATCCTAGAATGGCACTGTGCAACAGACCTAGGGAATAATCTATTAATATGTTGTAAGAGAATGGAAGACCCTAAAAAAGAGTTATGTGGAAAACATTTTTATATGCGAGAAGTTACATACATATATCTGTGTGTGTGTATACATATAATCAATATAAAATAAGGCAATTATTATCCCAGATAAATAAATGGTAAAAGAAAAAATATAACTACTCTACAGTGAACAGTGTTTGCATATCATGATATAAGTAATACTTACTGTATTGTTTCATAAATGATATACAGAAAACACATTAAATTAAAAATTATGGTTTAAGAAAAACGTAAAGTTTTCACGATGCAAAAAAATGAAAGTATGGTTGACCAGAAATTGGGAGGGGAATTTAGATAGATAAGCTGAAGGGAAAGTTATCTTACAAAGTAGGAAAGGTAAGAGATACTGACTATGGCTGTTGAAACAGTTAAAAAAAAAAAGTGTCTCTGTAC
This sequence comes from Ursus maritimus, assembly GCF_017311325.1. NCBI lineage: Eukaryota > Metazoa > Chordata > Mammalia > Carnivora > Ursidae > Ursus > Ursus maritimus. The sequence continues at coordinate 44,112,103 of NW_024423564.1, forward strand.
CCCTTACAAAGTTACAATGACTAAAAATAGCAGAAATGAAATTTGAAAGATTTGATTAAGGGTGATACATCTCCTTACATAATTTGTTTACATTCCGTATTAAGTAGACTCTCATGCAAGGATTAAGTGCTATTTTTTTAGTGGGGTGTGCAATCTCATAACAGCAGAGAGAGGAAAATGGAAGTGGAGTTCTAAAAATATAAAGAAATGTAATACTTTGCTGTCTACTTTGTTTTACAATGAGCCAAAGAAATAAGAGTGATTCTTCAGAAAGTAAAATTTCTTGGTCTTGGAGGCAGAATTCTCCACTAGAAACCATACCCTTGAACAGTCTATCCAAGCTATAAAGAAAGAGGATGTTTATCCTCCCTTAACTGTCTCTCCAGTTTTCCCATGGGAAGTTAACTTCTATTAGTACAGGTTTAGTTACCTGATCCCGCTAGTAGCTGCTCCAGAAGTCAGATCCTAAAGTCTTTGGTATGGCATTTTCTGATAGCAGATGTGGCGAAGGACTCAGAGCTGGGACTTTTGACCAGTCACATTTATGTGGCAAAACTTCACAGGCCCCCACAAAGTAGGTTGGTAATGGTAGTAGTGATGGGGGAGTAAGCAGCTAATGATCTAGAAGGCAATGGAAATCAGAGAATCTCTGTAGTCAACCTATGGAGATCTAGCGGAAACAGTGAGGATAGCGGAAACACTGGACACACTCAGATGGAAGTCAGGGGTTGAGGAAGCCCAGTGATATAGTCCTTTTTCATAAGCCTTCTTCCCACAGAGTGGTGGGCATGGAGAGCCTCTCGGGGCACAGAGCAAGGCTGAGGAAAGGAGAAATGTGGACAGTGCGTCTGATGAGGCAAATGAAGAATATTTAGTGCAGCCCTCTCTGGTTGACTCACTGTTGCTCTTTGATTCTTACACTCTGTTCATTTATAAAGAGGATGTTTGTAAAGGTGTTGTTAACTTTGAGAACCCAGAAATTGTCACCATTTGTTCTTTCTCCAACCTCAACCTTCTTCTTTTCAGAACAGTATTACACTGACTATGCTTCACTTATAAAGTGCTCCCCTTCACTATCATAATCTTTCATTTTTAACCAAGCATAAACAAGGTCTAAATACATTTGCTTAATGTATACAAAACAATTTTAAGAAAAAAATGACAATATGTTACCTTGAAATAGAGAATTCTGCAACTAAAATAATAGGAAAGATGGCTTACGCAAAGACCATGTTCCAATTGAAATGGCACTCCACAATTTGTAATTGATTTCTCTATGTATTTTATTATAACATTTTAATAAGCTAAATAAGCTAATTTTTAGATTCCATTGGTGTTGAAATATAACTTCAGTTAATGTATTCTATTAATAATGACATACTCATAGAGTGTAAATGTCATGGACTTAATAGGGAGGTGGTTTAAATTCTGAACTAGTTGTATGACTTGGGGCAAGCAATTGATCTTTCTGAATCTTATCTTCTTCTGTAACAGGTAATATCTACCTCACATGCTGTAGGGTAGTCATATTTCTGCAGGTACTACTCTAAGAATTGAAAATACAAACTTGAATAGTGAGCACATCATTCAAATACAATATAGTAAGAGTGATTTCATTCAATATAGAGTATAATATGTGTAAAATCAAAAACGAAAAGGATGACATGGACATTTGGAGGACCGAGTGTATTCAAACTTGTCATAAGATGTTAAAAATTATGAGAATATGGGATATAAATATTTAATTTAGGCAGTCATGTAATTTGTGCACAGCTACTTTTGTCTTATGTAAACATGTAGCATAATACAACCCCTGAGAGATTTATTTCCTTCATCCAGTCTCCTGTTAAAACAGTTCTGAACTATGTTTTGTGCATAGTTCATTATAATAACTTCATGGAAGCCTTTTTTTGGTAAGAAAAAAGCTGTAGGAAAAACAAAGATACATGATAGGACTATTGACCTAGATCAGAAATTAGTTTTAAAATATGTGAGGCATGGGCAAAGATTTCATATAAACTTGACTTTTGGTTTCTAAAGTGAATTCTGTTACAAAAAATAAATATGTGAACTGTATGATTTTAATAATATTTACTTGCTACTGAGGTCATGGCATCTGTCTCTAAGATTTAAATTCAGATCGAATATAACATGCATACTTCTTAGTCAGATGGTAACATTGGAAAAAGTCAAACACATAAATAAAAAAGGCAAGCGGATACTTCATTTGTAGTTAGTGAGACTGCTCTCATTGATTTAAGGAACAAGCTTGCTTTTCACAGTTAAGTGGTGAATTCTAAGTGCTGGTGTAAAGCAGCCAAGAACTTTACAGTAGCAGAACTTTGTAACTGAAAAGAACACAAAGGAAACAGGACAAAATTTTGTTGTGGCTGAGAGAAGTTTATATTGAAAATAGCAGTCACAGCAGTAATAACAACTATTAAAGCAACAATCAGATAGTAAACATTTTATTTATTTTTCATTTAAATTCAATTAGCCAACATATAGTACATCATTAATTTCAGATGTAGAGTCCAACAATTTTAAAAAGAAAAAGTCCTATTTTCAAGGCATCTAAGAAACAGCTAAACTCAGTAACTTTTCCATTAAATTATTTTGTTTATCACAGATTATGAAAAAGGCAAGCCATAAATTAAGAGAAAATATTGACAGTGCATATATCTCACTAAGAACTTGTATCCAGAATATATAACTCCATTAAAATAAATAAGAATGAGCAAAAGATTAAAGACACTTCAAAAAAGAATAGCTAAGCATGACCAATAAGCACATGGAAAAGTGATAAACTCCATTTAATCATTAGGGAAATACTAACTAAAATCACAATAATATCACTATAGACCCACGATAATGGATAAATATAAAGAATGACTATCAATTATTGGCAAGGATGTAGAACAATACATACAATGCTTGTATGTATTGTTCTTGTAGAACAAGACTTGCATACATTGCTGGTAGTAGTTAAAATGGTACAAATGGTAAATGTACTTTATAAGCCTGATAATTTTTTACAGAGTTAAAAATGAATTAACCTATGACTCAGCAATTCTGTTTAGATATCTACTGAAAAGAGAAAAAAAATCTGCAAAATGATTTGTGCTCTATTGCTTATAGCACTATTAATACAAAAACAAAAACAAAATACAAGCAATATCTTTAACAGGAAAGTAGATAAACAAATGGGGGGATATTTACACAATGGTGTATTTATTCATCAGGAAAAAGTGAACTACTAATTATTAACGCTGATAAGGTAAATGCTGAGTTTTTCAAATGCTTTGTCACCTAACAAAATGATTTATATAATTGTTTTTCCTACTTGATATTCTAATATGATATGTCAACACAGGAAATTATTTTTAAAGTTAAAAACTGATCACATACTGGCAATTTCATGTTTCAGACTCCATGTTATTACGGTAAAATTTTTTAACACTGCAATATCTTTACTTTCCTGGAATTAACTTTATTTTATATTTTAAAGTTTTATTTTCCTTTTAATACTTCGGAAGTTTTCCTTAGTCTAGTTTAGTAGTCTCTGAATGAAGTTTTAAATAGCTTACCTGTAAGAGTGCCTAGGTTTACTACTAGTTGTGTGTTAGTATTTCTTATTTTTTTTTTGCATGGTTTCTTTATTCTGTAAATTTCATTAATATTTTTTCTTATACCAACATTCATTTTATCCAGACCTTTATATTTAATAATCACACAAAGAAAAAAAAATCTCAAATTTCTAATGCATTTATTATCTCATAAGTAGTGAACTTCTATTAAAAAAATATGCTTTATTATCAACAATAGTCACACTCTGGAAAGACCCCCAAATGTCCATTGACTGAAGAATGGATAAAGACAATGTGGTATATATATATATGATGGAATATGACTTGGCCATCAAAAGAGTGAAAACTTGCCATTTGCAACAACGTAGATGGAGCTAGAGTGTATTATGCTAAGCGACGTAAGTCAGAGAAAAAAAATTCCATATGATTTCACTCATATAGGGAATTTAAGAAACAAAACAAATGAGCAAAGGAAAGAGAAAAAAGGAGAGAAAGAGAGAAAAGCAAACTAAAAGACTCTTCAGGATTGAGAACAAATTGAGGGTTGATGGAGGGAGGTGGTGAAGGATAAGGAGGGCACTTGTGATAAGCACTGGGTGTTATATGTAAATGATGCATCACTAAATTCTACTCCTGAAACCAATATTAGACTATTGGTTAACTAACTAGAATTCAAATAAAATTTTGAAAAAAAAATAAAAGTATTGCTTTATTTCACTCAGTAGGATTTGTCAATGAAAAAATTTCAGATTAACCATTCTTTTTTGTTGTTAACTGCTTAGTCACTTTACAATCTTATTTCTTTCCTCCCATTTTCTCCCTAAGTTAGCCTTCCTGTTATAAGAATCTCATGTGTTATAATGTCATTAAGGTAAATGTTACTGAGTTGTCATTCTGCAATGCAACCTCCTATGAAATATACTATTCTTAGTGTGTTGGGGAGCCTCTTAACTGCTACATCCCCCACTCAGATATGCACTCCTATCATCACATTTGGTGGTCAAGTAGATCATTGGTAATAACTATGTACAGCTCTGCCTTCAGCTTCTTAGTTCCTTTAAAATTCTGTGGCTATACCCTTGATCCTCATGAAAGTCATAGAAACTTGTTTATCCCCTCCCATGTCATTTTAGGATCCTAAGAAAAATGAATGAAGTGGGGATTGGTTTCTTAACATGTTCTTCCCTTCATTTAACAATTACTAAATTATTATTTAGCTTTCAAAACTAGTCTCAGGAATCCTTTGATTATTAACTGTTCCTTCTGTTTGGCAGTTATTTGGCTGTGATTTCATAGCAACTTGTGAATACTTCTGCAGTATTTGTTTCAGTAGCTCTTATCATCATCTAAAGGAAATAGTGCCTTTCTTATCTAAAACTGTTCATGGGGCGCCTGGGTGGCACAGCGGTTAAGCGTCTGCCTTCAGCTCAGGGCGTGATCCCGGCGATCTGGGATCGAGCCCCACATCAGGCTCCTCCGCTATGAGCCTGCTTCTTCCTCTCCCACTCCCCCTGCTTGTGTTTCCTCTCTCGCTGGCTGTCTCTATCTCTGTCAAATAAATAAAATCTTTAAAAAAAAAATTAAAAAAAAAAACTGTTCATTGTCTGTTTCATCTGAATAAAATATAAACTCCACCACAATTATTTTTTCTTCTGCTCTACTCCAAGCCTGGAACATGTAGTAAGAGACCATCTAGTACTTGCTGAATGGATTTGTTTCTTGTCTGGCCTCCTGGTTAGGCTGGGTTTTTCAAGCCGTAGACTGTCTTTTTCTTTCTTATACCCCTAGTCATTATCACAGACTCTGTGAGATGGTGGATATTCAATCAATTTTTATTGAATAAATGCCACAACACAACTTCTCTGATAAAATTAATTTCAAATTAGCAGTAGAAAAGAATGAACAGAAAAGTTTATTTGAAACCTTATTGTGGAGTATGCCTTATTCTATGCAATGCCTTTCTTGCATTTTTCAATAGAATTAATTCCTCCTAAGTTTATGGGATTGCATTATGTATTACATTTATCTTCCTTACATTTTGGATCATTTGGAGCAAGAATCATATGTTTTTAATCTTTGTATAGAAGTATAACATCTTTCAGTATCTTTCAAATAAAAAGGGGGAGGTTGAAAGAAAAATGATTCATAAACAGGTGCCTCTTGAAGTTTTCCCAATTCATTGAAGGAAAGATGTACTTTTCATTAAAGAAAATGGTTTCCTAATGGATGCAGGAAACTATGTAATCATATTATCTTATGGTAGAAGAAATTTAAATTAGCTAGCTACAGTGACTAAATGTATACTTCTGATGAGATTGAGGACTTCTATATATGCTATTTCATCTCTCTGTGTTTCAGGATCTCAGTTGTTTTCTTAACATTAGATAGTTGTGTTTTAAGAAGCATTACTATTTTCTGGGAGGAGCTCTTTCTTGGACTCTGTAACCTCCATGAAAACATGGAGTATATTTTGCTCAACATTGTATTACTTGTATTTAATAAACGGTTGATGGGTGGATGAATGATGAATGAATTAACAAATAGTGTGTGACCTTGGGCAAGTTATTTTTTCATTTTATGGTTCTTTGTTTGCTTCTGTAAATCATTTTCTTATTTATGGTTCATTCCTCTAACCCTTGATATTTTACCATTAATTAATTCTTGAACCCTGTATCAACAAAGCTACTTTCTAAAGCATATAATCATGTTGTCATCTAATTATTAGCGTTGTTTAAATATTCACATATTATCACCTGTCCAAAAAGAATACATTTAACCTTGCAATATATATTTTTTCTAAAGCAATTTCTTCTATATTATCTTATTTAGCCTTTAAAATATTATAAGCTAAATATTATATCCATTATATATGAAGATAGAGTCAGGCCAATTTCTTAGAGTTTCTATCCTGGTTGGTTAAACTTGTTAAAATGGAAGGATTTCTTGTGAAGAGTAAGAGATAAATCTGGAGATGTGAGTAGTGAGAAAAAAAAGTAAGGGAATGGTTAATGGAGTCTCAGACTTAATGAAAATATTCAATTGAGGGTAAATGTCAAATTGAAGATGGATTTAACATAGCAATAATTGAATTTCTCTTTCTGCTTGTCAAGTGCTCAGAACCTCTCCCAGAGGATGCAGAATCAGTCAAGAAGCTAATCCAAATCAAAAGAAGTCAAATTAAGTGGAAAGATACATAAACAATTTGGATCATGCGGCCTTAATAATGGAATTCAAAACAAGACACTTTGTACTTCATAGTCACACTTTTAAGATTTTTATTTGAGCAGATGAACTAAACTCTCTGCTATTTATCCCAAACTTTATTTTTTTTAAAATTTATTATGTTAGTCACCATACGAGTACATCCTTAGTTTTTTGATGTAATGTTCCATGATTCATTGTTTGCGTGTAACACCTGGTGTTCCATGCAATATGTGCCCTCTTTAATATCCATCACTGGCCTATCCCAATCCCCCGCCCCCCTCCCCTCTGAAGCCCTCAGTTTGTTTCCCAGAGTCCATAGTCATCGGTAGGAGAAGGAAGGGAAGAATGAAGGGGGGGTAAACAAAAGGGGGAATGAACCACGAGAGACTATCCCAAACTTTAAATATTCTTATAGGTTAGTGATAACTTTATGTGCCTATTGATGTGTGTCAATAATTTTACAGTAATAGTTTGAAGTCAAATACCCTTGGTGATGGTAGAGTTGGGGACATCTAAGATTAATCAAGACTCTTATAATCCAATGTTTTTAGTCCTCATTGGAAAGAATATGGGTGCAAATGGGACCGAGACTTTGATGGATCAGTCTACTTTTTTCTGTTCCATCCAATTACTACATGATCCTAAAATCATCTGGAAAACTATATGATGCACATTAGAAAAATTATAAGTATATTTAAATTAAGTTTAGCCCAATTGCTGACCTTATATATATATTCAACCAACTCTGTAATAGGATAATCAAAAACATAGTTGTACTATCAAATAAATTCAAATTCCTTTCCCTATTTATGGCTAAGACATGCATAATATCATTATCTAAAGGGAAGTACAATTTTTAAAAAATTTTATAACCATTTTGCAGTCAACCACAATTATAAGAGTAAAGAGTTTGGAAACTGGATCTAGCCCTAAACTCAGGTTTATTAATTTTCTTATTAAAAAAATCAATATACCTAGAATATAAGAGATACAGAGAGAAAAGTGATAATCTAAGCATGTGATATAAATTTAGAATACATTTTAGAATTATTCTGGTCCTATAGTAATTTTATTTCTGAGATATTTCCTACTAATTCCAGTATCATAGATGTTAAGCCATTCAAAGTGAATGTTTATGGAAGGAAAGACCTTACAAACAAGGCTCAAGGCATGCATCTCAGAATATGAAGCCCACTGTATTGTGCTAAGAGCAGATGTTGAGGTTGAGTCCTAAGAACCCAGAGAACAGTGGTTTCAAATCCACAAAGTTTTACTATCGCAATGTTACAGAGAAAACGAAGTTATTTTCCTTTAACTTTCAAATATTTTATCTTCTACTGTGGTGTACTATGTGAATTTCAAGATCAGTGAAGCTTATATTCTAGTTTGGAGAAAACAAAACCAAAATGAAAAATAAGTAAGTACACCCCTACGTGATTTTTGAGGATTAAGGAAGAAATGCAGTAGCAAAGAGGTCAAAGAGTGCCTGTTGGAAGAGAGGGAAGACTTCTCAGATAGGATATTTCAACAGAGACATTAAAGATTTGAGGGAGTGAGATAATTTGAGGGAAGGGTGTTTCCTGGTAGAATAGCAAATGCCAAACCCTTGGGAGAGAAGCAGGCATACCTGGTGTGTTTAAGAAACAGTGGAGAGGCCAGTGGGGGTGAACCACAGCAAGTACCATGAAGTGAAAAGAGGAGATCAGGAAACCAACGTGACTGGATCACATAACGCCTTTTAAGCCACTTTAAGGGATTTGGTTCTTACTCTGAGATGAAACAGTATTGGAGGGTATAAGGAGAAGAATGACATGATCAATTTGAACTTTGAAAGAATAATCCTGGGCTTCCTGAGTGGTGCAGTCAGTGGAGCACCTGACTCTTGGTTTTGGCTCAGGTTATGATCTCAGGGTTGTGAGATGAGCAGTGTTTCCAGCTACATGCTCAGCATAGAGTCTGCTTGAGATTCTCTCTCCATCAGCCCCTCCTGCTGTATGCACGCTCTTTCTCTCTCAAATAAATAAGTAAATAAAATCTTTAAAAAAATTAAAAAAGAAGGGATGTGGGTGGGCGGTGGGGTAACTGGGTGACAGGTATTAAGGAGGGCACATGATGTGATGAGCACTGGGTATTATATGCAACTGATGAATTACTGAACTCTACATCTGAAAATAATGATGTTCTATATGTTGGCTAATTGAATTTAAATCAAAAATAAAATAAAAAATAATAAAAGAATAATCCTGGCTGCTGTAGTTAGAACTGATTATAGGGAGACTAAGACAAAAGCAAGTAGAATGGTCACCAGATAAATATTCTTATCTGGAATAAAATATAAGTTACCATATTCATTGCTTTGGAAATTCATTATTATACCCCTAAACTGAACACAATAGCAGCCTGGGGCTTAGCAAGGACTCATGTACACAAAGCATATTTTCTGTAGGGTAGTCACTTGGCAACATGAGTCTTACAGCATTTAATTCAGCAATTGTTTATCGAATGTCAGCATTTGAACTATATTACTATATTAGGGAATATGGCAGAAAGAATTGACTATCCCAGAAAGCTCTCTACTTAAAATGCCTGTACTCTCATTCAAGTTAACAAACATAGCTGAATGCCTAATGAGAGTAGGTATCTGTGTTTAACAGCAGGGGAGATGCAAAGGGCATACTCTCTGCCCTCAAGCAACCATCTAAACTGATGTTTATGAAAAGGAGGTAGCATGAACCATATTCCTTAATACAATATTAATTTAGAAATTGTATATGGAACATGACAACTGTGAAAAAATATCTTTAAAAAAACTGGGAAGGAAAAATACCAACATAATGCCATATTTGATTAATGGGAAAATGAAAGGTAGATTTATTTTTTCTTTATTTTTGGAAATGTTTTAGAAAACATGTCACTCTCCAAAAGTATTATTTTAAAGTGAAGATACATACAACGTGAGGAATAGAGTAGATGAATTTATTCAGACCAAATTCTCTTATGGAAAAAAAAAGTCTAGTACACATTACAAAAATTATCTCTTAAGAGCTTTTAAATATACTACCAAAAAATCTGATGAAAAACAGAAAAACAGTGGGTTAGTCAAAATAAGCAAAAACCTGGGATGCCTGAGTGTCTCCCACTCAGTTAAGCATCTGCTTAGGCTCAGGTCATGATCCCAGGGTGTTAGGATTGAGTCCCGCATTGGGCTCCTTGCTCAGTGGGGAGTCTGCTTCTCCCTCTGCCTGCTGCTTCCCCTGCTTGTGTGCTCTCTCTCACTCACTCACTCTCGCTGTATCTCAAATAAATAAAATCTCTAAAAAAATTTTTTAAAAGCAAATATATATGTGTGTGTGTGTGTGTGTGTATAATTTTTTTTTTTGCCATAGTGGATATTTAATTGTGGAAAATGACATTTGATTTTGAAGACCTATCAGGAAAAGGATAGAATTCAAAGGTCAGCAGCTTTTAACATAGGAGAAGGGAAGGAAAATGATAAAAACAGAGAGGGAAGCAAACCGTAAGAGACTCTTAACTATAAGAAACAAACTGAGGGTTGCTGGGGGGATGTGGTAATTGGGGGATGGGGTAAGTGGGTGATGGGCATGAAGGAGGGTACTTGATGGAATTAGCACTGGGTGTTTTCTGAAACTGATGAATCACTAAATTCTACCCCTGAAGTTAGTAGTACACTATATGTTAACTAAATTGAATTTAAATAAAAATTTAAAAAGAAAAAAAAGATAAAGGTCTAACAGGGGATCCTCCCCACGTTTATTTCAAAGTGGGACATGCTTGATAAAATGCCCTCAATTCACTCCAAGGGTAAGGTAATGAAGGTTTTTGTGACAATAAACAATAATAGGGGAAAAAAGTATATGCATTTCAGATATTAGAAATAAAATGTGGGGGCGCCTGGGTGGCTCAGTCCTTAAGCGTCTGCCTTCGGCTCAGGGCGTGATCTCTGCGTTCTGGGATCGAGCCCCTCATCAGGCTCCTCCGCTGGGAGCCTGCTTCTTCCTCTCCCACTCCCCCTGCTTGTGTTCCCACTCATGCTGGCTGTCTCTCTCTGCCAAATGAAGAAATAAAAAAAAAAAAATCTTAAAAAAAAATAGAAATAAAATGCATATGTTCATTATACTTAAACAATAGCTTGACAATATATACAGGCAGAGGTGAATTTTCTGTGAAGTTAATAAAGCTTAAATTCATTTCTACTTACACAGTTACCTTCAAAGTCTTAATAACTGACGTTTTTTGTTTTGTTTTTTCATTGCAACTTTTATAGATGTGAATTACACATAACATAAAATTTACCACATAACCATCATTAAATGTACAGTTATGTGGGATTAAGTACATTGACATTGTGAAAGCTCTGTACCTAACTTAATATTATAATTTTGTATTATTCTTTTGTAAAGGTGTTCCTTTAAATTGTATAGATTTTGATCCCCAAAACACTTGATTTGCTTTTATACTTGTTTGATTTGCTTTTTATTCCTATATATAGAAGAAATTATAAAAAATTAGAAAATTTGAAAATAGAGCAGATAGACCATCAGAAAATGCTGAAAGAAAACAAAAGCCTACATCTAGAATTCTGTACACAGTAAAAGTACTAATCAAAAATGGTGGCTATGAAATGATGGAGCTATTTTGTATCTGGATTGTGGTGGTGTTTACACAAATCTATACATGTATTAAAACTCCTAGAGCTATATAACAAAAGACAAAAAAAATCTATTTTACTGTGGATTAGTTTACAATATTCAATTCAATAAAATATGTGAAGAAAGAATTATGTCAAAATAATTTTTCATACATACAAATGCTGAAAATATTCATCACCAAAATACATGCATTATAAGAAATATAAAATCACTTAGGCTAGATAAACTGCTAGATAGAAATATGGATATAAAGAAAGAAATGAAGACGCTCCTGAATGGAATATTATTTGCCACTAAAAAGAAATGAGTTTTAAGCCATGGAAAGGTATAGGGAAACTGTAAATACATATTACTAAGTGAAAGAATCCAACCTGAAAATGCTACATACAGTACAATTCCAACCAATATGACATTCTGGAAAAGGCAAAACTATGGAGACAATAAAATATCAGTGGTCTCCAGGAACTGGGGCTAGGGAGAGATGGTTTGGCAGAGGAGAAAGGATTTTTAGGGTAAACTATTCTACATGATATTACAATGACTATATCACCATACATTATACCCTTATTTAATTATACATTCATCAAAACCCATCAAATATACAACACCAAGAGTGTAGTCTAACATAAATTGTGGAATCTGGGTGATGATGTATAAATGCAGGTTCATCAATTGCAATAAAAATACTAGTGTGGTGCAGGATGTGAATAGTTGGGGAGCTTGTACCAAAAACAATCTATATCCTCTGTATCTATATATTATATAAGATATATATAAATATATAAAAATATATGATACATATAATTACATTTTATAATGTTCATATTATAAAATATATCCATATATTATAGAATATATAAATGTTTTATAATGTAAATGTAATATACATTTAATAAAATACATAAATGTAATATAAAATATATATTATATACACACTGTATATAGATATAGATATAAATAGATGTGTATCCATTTTCTAGGAATGGCCTTTTATAATGTTTTGTAATGCCAACACCATGCACTATTGTGAATGAAATTTAAGTGTGACCATTTTCAATGATAGTATGTAAATCTTATTACAGAGCTCTCTCTGCTTGCAGTACCTTCTTATGAGACTGTATTCAAGTTGTATTTACATGTATAAAGTCTTTCTTCTTGTATTGACATCATCAGTGAAACACTGGTATCCAAGTTATTTTCTGTAGGCCATTTCTCTTTAAAGTAGCTGCTTGCAGCTTTATTTAAGGAATTTGAGAATTCTAAGCAAGATAGGTCTATGTTCGGACAAAATTACATTGAATAATGGAATATAAAATAAATGGTGGAACCTAGGATTTTCTAACCTATAAGATCATATCATCTACAAACAATAAAATTTTTACTTTTTCCTTTCCAATTTGGATGTTTTTTTTTTTTTCTTTCTTTATCTTGCCTTATTACTCTGGCTAAGACTTCTAGAATTACTTTGAATAAGGGTAGTGAGAGTGGCTGTCCTTGTCTTGTTCCTGATCTTAGAGGAACAGTTTTCACCATTAAATATGGCTTCAGTTATGGGCTAGATGTATATAACTCTTATTAAGTAAAAGTATTTTCCTTTAGTACCCAATTTGTTGAGAGTTTTTATCATAAAAGGATGTTGTGTTTTGTCAAATGCTTTTTTTGCATTTGTTGAGATGATCATATGATTTTTAGCTTTAATGCAGTATATCTCATTTATTAATTTGCATGTTTTGAACTCTCCTTGCATCCCATAAATAAATCTGTCTTGGTTGTAGTGTATATTTTTTTAAGGTGCTGTTGAATTTGTTTTGTTGGTATTTTCCTGAGAATTTCTGTATTCATCAGGGATATTGGTCTGTAGTTTTCTCTTGTTGCAGTGTCCTTATCTGGCTTTGGTATCAGAGTAATGCTGATCTTACAAAAGGAGTTTTGGTGTGTTACCTCTTCTATTTTTTGAAAGAGTTTGGGGAAGGATTGACACTAATTCTGTCAATGTCTGCTAGAATTCACCAATGATACTATTTGGTCTTCTGCTCTTTTTTGGGGGGGGAGGTTTTTGATTACTGACTCAGTGTTTTCTGTTTACTTTGTATTGGTCTGTTCATATTTTCTAGATCTTTGTTATAAGTCTTGATAAGATGTATATTTCAAGGAATTTATCAATTTCTTCTAAGTTTTCTAATTTGGCATATAATTATTCATGGAAATTTTTTTATGATCGTATGTTTATTTGTGTAATATCATTTGTAATGTGTCCTTTTTCATTTCTGATTTTTATTATTTATTTTAATTATATAATTATTTTATTATTGAGTCTTTTATTTTCTTAGTCTAGTTAAAAAGTTAATTTTGTTCATCTTTTCCAAAAAAATGGCTCAATTTCATTGATCTTTTCTATTGTTTCTCTGGTCTCTATTTCATTTGATATTCTGCCTGGATGATGATCTAGCCATTGTTGAGGGTGAGGAGTTGAGGTCCCCTACTATTACTGGTTAGATGCTAGTACTTGCTTAATATATTCAGGTATTGTAACTTGAAATGCATATATTTGTAATATTTATAACTGATGATTTGACCACTTTATTATATAATGATCTTCTTTATCTCTTTTTCATATTTTTGCTTCAAAGTCTCCTGTTATAAATGTAGGTATTCCTCCTTTCTTTTGTTTTCCACTTGAATGGAATTTTTTTTTTTTTTTTTTTTTTTTTTTTTTTTTTTGCCTTACTTTGAGCATATGTGTGTCCTTAAACCTGAAATGAATCTCTCATAGGAAACATATAGTTGGATCTTCTTTTATCCATCCAGGCACTCTTCGTCTTTTCATTAAAGAATTCAGTCCATTTATATTTAGAGTCATTATTGATAGGTAAGGACCTACGAATGCCATCTTATTAATTGTTATTAATCTTATTAATTGTTATTAATCTTATTAATTGTTTTTTGGCTGTTCCCTTTTTTCTTTCTTCCTCTCTGCTGCCTTTCTTTATAAACTGATGTTTTTCCATAGTGATATGCTCTGATTCTCTTCCTATTTTGTGAATCCACTATAGGCATTGCTCTGTGGTTACCATGAGACTTACATAAAACATCTTATACATATAAAATTCTATTTTATGCTAATATTGCTTTATATAACCCAGTAACATGTTTCTAAGTAATACATAAAATTATTTCCAATTAGAGAGTCTCAGATTTCAGAGGATAATTAATGATATCTTAGTGAATAAAGGTGGGCATAATGGACAGTAATTCCCCAAAGAAAGTCATAAAACTTTGGAAATGTACAAATCTTAGAGCATTCAAAAGTGACAGACTATAAAGCTCATCACAATATTAAAAATAAAGAAAATTTTTGACATTTTCTATTAAAAGAATGAAGACATCCATTTCTACTTGTTTTCCTTCTTTGTGGCATAAGTCATTATTAGGAAGTTTTCAGAACATTTGCTATTAAATAGTACATTTAAGAATTTAAGGGATTTCAGCCCAGAATGTGCTGGTCAGGCTGTTATTTTGGAATTCAAAACATTAAAGATTTTATAAAGTCTTCACTGTGACATTGGCATCTGACAGTTATGTTTATTTTATTTTGGGATGAGGATAAAGGGCAAACAGTGCATTGGGGTAAGGGTGAGCAGATTGGAAAGAAAATAAGTTGAATGGATCATATCTACCATGTTCATATTTAATACTTTTTTATTCCAAAAAATGCATAGTGGAGACATCTTATTAAATTATACATGCTCCTGTCCCAAGAATTTTGAAAATTCATGTTCTATTTTATTTACTTGTGTTATTTTGACATAGCAAAGCAGTATCATTCCTCCAAGTTGACAATTGCACTTTAATGAAGTGTAGTTTTCATTATATTTCAAGAGATAGAATGT
The DNA here is from genome assembly GCF_017311325.1 of Ursus maritimus. Classification (NCBI taxonomy): domain Eukaryota; kingdom Metazoa; phylum Chordata; class Mammalia; order Carnivora; family Ursidae; genus Ursus; species Ursus maritimus. The sequence goes on from NW_024423564.1 coordinate 44,127,454, forward strand.
TACTGCCTTTACCCTCAGATCTTAACACTTTGTCATGTTAAGTTCTATTTCTCAGATTTCACAAGCAGATTTTAATGATAGCACCGAATGCTAGTATTCAGGATATTGGGCATCTCACTGCTTACAGGGTCCTATTACTACATCTTCACTTGTTTTATCATATCATTTTAAAATATTTTTATATATTTAAATTATACACTGCAGGAGAACTTATTATTGTACTATGAGACTGTAAGGAATTTTAAAGGGACATACAGCCAATTGTTTTGCCCTCAGGCAATAGAATACCTGGGTGGTCTTTTTTCTTTGAGACATACTTATATTGTGTATTTAAAATTTCTTCCAACATGTTCTTAAAATATTCACTGTACCATGGAACAGCTATGTTTTACTAATCTATGCATGAATCTGTTCGAAACTGTATTATCTAGAGTCAAAAAACCCCATACATGCTATTTTGGTAAATTTATGATGCAAGTTTGATACAATTGTTTTGAAAATTTTATTTTTAAATATGTCTGGAAATATTTTTAAAATCAACACAACATACTGGATCACCAGAATTAAGTATTTTCTATGGACTAGATACATTAAACAGTATGTTAATAATATAATTATAATGTTGGCATATTCACTTCCTTTTTATGTATTAAAACCAAACCAAATTCAAACAACAGTTTAAAAATCTGCAGTTTTCTAAAAGTATTGTAATAGAACATAGGATGATCATATATCTATCATTCAAACCAAGACAGTTTTGAGAAACACTATTAAAGTGCCCTAGATTAGATTATAATAAGTAGGCTTAAACAGAACAAGTGTAAAATAGAGCACATTATGGTTACGATGAAGAGATAGTTAGCATTTCATCACAATCTTTGTGGAGCTGTTAGGGACTCCACTTCCCAGGCCCATTCTGGGTACCTTGAAATCATCTGACTACTTTTCAGAAACAAAATGTTAATTTAAGTGATTAGTGTCACATTTGCTATGATAGTTAAGAAGAAGATGACTTTTTCTGTTTCTTTTTTCTTTCTGTTAACTGAATGCATAGGACAAAAAGCCCTAGAGAATGGCAGACATATGATGGAAGGTGCCAGGAGGCCTTAACCCCCGGATGGAAGGCTGTCAGTATTTGTCAGTTTAGGTGGGCAGCAATTGATGTTGAATGTGTTAAACCATAGTGTTTGTGAGTTGACTTGCAGTAGAGACATACATTATCCTAACTGATCCAATAATAGAATTGAAAAGCCTAGTATTGGACATCAATTTATGGGTTTTTGATCTCAACTTTGACAATAAGTAGGACTAGAACAAGTCTCTTTAATATTCTGAGGTTATAGTGTTTGGTTTGGTTTAGTTTGATTTTGTTAAATGTGCAGTTGTCCCTTATTGGAGCTTCCTAAATACAGATTCTTGAGACTCATCTTAGTTTTACATATATTCATAGATAAATTGACCTACAGCTTTTTTACACCGTACAGGTTAGGTATCCGAATCAATTTTATCCTCTCAAAACAAAGGCAGTTGAACTCTCTTTTTCTATTATCTGGAAAATTTTTGAATGATTATAATTATTTTCTCCATTTATTATTTGACAAAACTTAAGAAGCATTCTGGCTCTAAATTTTAAATACTATAAAGAAAACACTGGCCTAAATTTGTTGAATTTGTATTTCATATAACATTTCATTGCATGTATAACAGAATGAAAAACACAAAAAGCATCTCTTAATAGATGTTCTAACATCATCCTTCATGTGACAATTTGGACACATTAGCAAAAGCAAAATATATAGGTAATTATTTATACCCATAAGATATTGATCAAGACTATTTTTTACAGCATGTGTGATAAACGCTTTTTTTTTTTTGCTTCATAAAACTAAAATGAGATAAAAGAAAGTCATGTGAATATGTAAAGGGCTTGCCTATGTTCCCCATACTTATGAACATAAATACAACTCTTGCTTGTAAGAAGAAAATACCCGTTTATTGATGATTTTCGTGGTAGGATAAGAAATCACTAGAAATGGGGCTGCATTACTCTCCACGGTCTCTAAGCTGTTCAACAACAAGGGAATACCTTGGGTTATGTTAGATTTCAACTGGTCATAGTATTGAATCCCATTATTCATCTCCTGAGCAAATCAGTTCCACCCTCAAGGGCACTCCAAAGCTAAAATGTACTTTAGGTTAAATTTTCCAGGTTTCAAAATATATCTATGTGTGTCCAGTTTCCTTCATCTAACTACCGCTGCTGCTGACAGCAGAAACCCTTGAGATGACAAACAGAGGCAAACTTTAAAAATAGAATAAAAAGGAGTGTTTTTACCCTTTGATGATCTCAGCACTTTCAGAAATAAGAGTAAAAGATTCTTTCTTTAAACTTCTTCGTGATTCTTTGATATTGTCTTGTTTCAATAGAATTCTTATCTTCAATGTATACCATTTTCCTTGACTGCCAAGGCTCAAGGCTACTCTACTCTCTTCTACCATGTTTTGTTGTACTCCAAGGACTACACCTTCCCTAGACATTGGTCCCAGGCACTTTCTAATTTCCTCTTTCTCAAATCCTTGTTAACTTGAGCTCTGAATCACAAGGGCTAGCATCTGTTCTCAGTATTTCCCCACAGGGAGTGAGCCCTACTTGACATTTACTGTGTTCCTCCCTTACTAGCACCCACAGCCCTCTTCTTTCTTTGTGAAATTCCTGCCTGATTCTAGGGTCTGGTGTGGACTGCAGAGCTTGTTCTGCCAGTCTTGGGTATTTATTTCCTTATTTCTACATGTCTTATTATGTGTGAGTTCTGTATTATTTTTATTACTTGTTTCTCTGATTTATTTTATTTTATATTTTCCTCTGTGTAGGGAGGTTCCTATTTCGACAATTAGCATTATCTTCTGGGAGCCCTTGTGGGTGGGAGGTGAAGGGAATTCAAGTAATGCAAAGCATATCAAGTTTTATCGTGTGGAGAGAATCATACACTTAGGGGCTTGTAATCTTTTTTGGTCTGGTTTTTGTTCATGTGAAGTCACTAGGGAATTTATGCACAAAAGCAAATAATAAATAAATGACTAGGCTGACTTGTCCTTTTATCCAGTTTATGCAGTTTTGCTACAGGTTTGGAACTTGAAGGAGTGTGTCACTGGGTACACATGAGTGAAAAGGGGGAAAAGAAAGAATACAGTGCGGTGGTTATCCAGAAGGCATAGTCATGAAAGATAGGAGAGAACTATCTCTTTGGAACACAGTTATGCATGTGCCTCAATCAATGCCATAACATCTGAGTATCAGTGTTAATTGCCCCTCTAATCTGAGGGGAAGTACATAGAAATGGATGAAGTGTTAGGTTAAATCCTTTATGTCCTCTACATGAAGTGTCCAGCATAAAATTTGTCACATTGCAATTTCTCAATACTTGTTTGTTAAGGAAATGATCAAAAGAATGAATGAAAAGTAGACATTACTAACCTCAGACTTCATTTTGCCACCTTGTCAAACATACATTGAGTATTTAGAGCAGTAGTTCTCACCCAGCATTAATATAACTTCCTAAGGAACAATTTGAAATGCATAGAGTTCTTTTGGGCTGTCTAGAGACTGAGGACAACAAATGTTTAGTGTATAGGGATCATGAGCAATATACATATTGCAGTGTGTAGGACAGTCCTGAACAATAAAGAAGTATTCCATCTAAAATGCCAGAAGTATCCTCACTAAAGGACACTGACATATATATGTTCAGGTCTGTACTGGGAAGGGCATGGCATTCCTCAGGCAATAAAATGTGTACCTCTGAGAGAGACTAATTGTTTGGAGCTAAAATATAATATATATTACAGTCTTTTTTTTTTTAAGATTTTATTTATTTATTTGACAGAGATAGAGACAGCCAGCGAGAGAGGGAACACAAGCAGGGGGAGTGGGAGAGGAAGAAGCAGGCTCATAGCGGAGGAGCCTGATGTGGGGCTCGATCCCAGAACGCCGGGATCACGCCCTGAGCCGAAGGCAGACGCTTAACCGCTGTGCCACCCAGGCGCCCCATATATATTACAGTTTTGACAATACACTGGGATAGCACAAGGAACAAAGGAATGAATTGTGAAAAGTGGGGAAAACTGTAGGAAAGGAAACAGCACTATAACCACTGATCCTTAGGAAATTCCCTACAAATCTCACCCTTGCCAGAGAGGATGCTCTATGATCTCTGCTTCTTTATGTCATTAGCTACTTGTTTCAAGTCTAGGACCATACATTGGTTGTAATTCTAGTTGTAATAATCTAAACAGACAAAATGCAATTATACCTTCTGTGGGATGCACAATAAATGTCCCCCAAATATATCCTGGGGGTTCCTGGCTGGTTTAGTTGGTAGAGCATGTGACTCTTGATCTTGGGGTCATGAGTTTGAGCCCCATGTGCAGTGTAGAGATTACTTAATAAAATTAAAAAAAGAAAAAAGAACATAATTCCTGGAAGAGATGAATATATTACCCTATATGGCAAAAGGACTTTGCAGTTATAATAAAGGTTAAAGTTCTTGGTCTGGGAGAGTATATTGGATTATCTGGATGGGTCTAATCTAAAACATAAAAATTTAAAGGCAGAGAACATTTGCAGACTCGACTCAGAGATATGACACAAGAAAGACTTGATCTGCAATTGCTGACTTGGAAGATGAGAGAGGAGATCACTACCCACAGAATGCAGTGGCTTCTAGAAACTGGAAACTACTCTTAGGTTTCAGCCAGCAAGAAATGTGACTCTTGGTATGCATCTGCAAGAAACTGAATTCTACTAACAAATCAAATGAACAAAAATAGTGTTCTTCTCTGTAGACCTGAGAAGGGAACACAGTATGCTGATACCTTTATTTTAGTGTACTGAGACCTATACCACTTCTGACTGAAAAAAAACAAAAAAACAAAACCCTGTAAAATAATAAATTTGTGCTGTTTGAAGACACTAAGCCTGTAGGAATCTGCTATAGCATTAATAGAAAACCAACAGAACCAAATAACAAAAGTGCTCACCTGTAGCCCAAATTGGAGTTGCTGTACATATGGTATAAGTAAGAAAAATTTTGGGTGGTACCCATTCCTCCTTTAGATAGGTCACAATTTCGTTTCGTTTTATAATTTTTTTTCAAGAAAGAGAGGGGGGAGGGGCAGAGAGGATCTTTTAAAAAATTTTTTATTTAAATTCAATTAGCCAACATATAGTACATCATTAGTTTCAGATGTAGTGTTCAATATTTTATCAGTTGCATATAATAGCCAGTGCTCACCACATCACGTGCCCTACTTAATGCCCATTACCTAATTACTCCAATCCCCCATGTGCCTCCCCTTAGCAACCCTCAGTTTGTTTCCTATAGTTAGGACTCTCATGGTTTTTCTCCCTCTCTGTTGAATTCTCCTTCAGTTTTCCCTTCCTTCCCCTATATATATATATATACCACATCTTTATCCATTCATCTGTCAATAGGCATCTTAGCTTTTTCCATAATTTGGCTATTGTGGACATTGCTGTTATGAACGTTGGGGTGAAGATGCACCTTTGGATCACTACATTTGTATCTTTGGGGTAAATACCCAGAAGTTCAATTGCTGGGTCATCAGGTAGCTCTATTTTTAACTTCTTGAGGAACCTCTGTAACATTCTCCAGAGTAGCTGTACCAGCGTGCATTCCCATCAGTAGTGTAAGAGGGTTGCCCTTTCTCTGCATCCTTGAAAACATTTGTTGTTTCCTGTCTTGTTCATTTTAGCCATTCTGACTTATGTGGTATCTCACTGTGGTTTTGATTTGTATTTCCCTGATGCCAAGTGATGTGGAGCATATTTTCATGTGTCTGTTGGCCATCTGTATGTTTTCTATGGAGAAATGTCTGTTCATGTTTTCTGCCCGTTTCTTAACTGGATTATTTGGTTTTTGGGTGTTGAGTTTGATAAGTTCTTTAGAGATCTTGGATACTAGCCCTCTCTCTGATATGTCGTTTGCAAATATCTTCTCCATTCCGTAGGTTGACTTTTAGTTTTGACGACTGTTTCCTTTGCTGTGCAGAAGCCTTTTATCTTGATGATGTCCCAATAGTTCATTTTTGTTTTTGTTTCCCTTGCCTTTGGAGAAGTGTCTAGCAGGAAGTTGCTGTGGCCAAAGTTGAAGAGGTTTCTACCTGCATTCTCCTCTAGGATTTTGATGGATTCCTGTCTCACATTTAGGTCTTTCATCCATTTTGAGTTTATTTTTGTGTATGGTGTAGGGCAATGGTCCAGTTTAATTCTTCTACATGTGGTTGTCCAATTTTCCCAGCACAATTTATTGAAGAGACTGTCTTTTACGTTGGATATTCTTTTCTGCTTTGTCAAAGATTAGTTGATCATAGAGTTGAGGGTCCATTTCTGGGTTCTTTTTTCTGTACCATTGAGCTCTGTGTCTATTTTTGTGTCAGTACCATACTGTCTTGATCACAGCTTTGTAATAGAACTTGAAGTCCGGCATCGTGATGCTACCAGCTTTGGTTTTCTTTTTCAACATTCCTTTGGCTTTTGGGTGTCTTATCTGGTTATATACAAATTTTAGGATTATTTGTTCCAGCTCTGTGAAAAATTTTGATGGTATTTTGATAGGGATTGTTTTGAATGTATAGATTGCTCTAGGTACCATAGACATTTTAACAATATTTATTCTTTCAATCCATGAGCATGGGATGTTTTTCCATTTCTTTGTGTCTTCCTCAATTTCTTTTATGAGCATTCTGTAGTTTTTAGAGTACAGATCATTTACCTCTTTGGTTAGGTTTATTCCTAGATATCTTATGGCTTTGGGTACAATTGTAAATTGGATTGATTCCTTAATTTCCCTTTCTTCTGTCTCATTGTTAGTGTATAGAAATGCAACCAATTTATGTGCATTGATTTTATATCCTGCCATGTTGCTGAATTGCTGTATGAGTTCTAGCAATTTTGGGGTGGAGTCTTTTGGGCTTTCCACATAAAGTATCATGTCATCTGCAACAAGTGAGAGTTTGACTTATTCTTTGCCAATTTGAATGCCTTGTATTTCTTTTTGTTGTCTTATTGCTGAGGCTAGGACTTCTAGTATGATGTTTAACTGTGGTGAGAGTGGGCATTCCTGTTGTGTTTCTGACCTTAAGGGAAAAGCTCTCAGTTTTTCCACATAGAATGGTATTCGCCATGGGCTTTTTGTAGATAGCTTTTATGATATTGAGGTATGTTCCCTCCATCCCTATACTGAAGAGATTTAATCAAGAAAGGATGCTGTATTTTGTCAAATGTTTTTTCTGCATCAATAGAGAGGATCATATGGTTCTTGTCCTTTCTTTTATTGTGATGTATCATGTTGATTGATTGCAAATGTTGAACAACACTTGCAGTCTAGGAATAAATCCCACTTGGTCATGGTGAATAATCCTTTTTTTTTTCAAGATTTTATTTATTTATTTATTTATTTGTCAGAGAGAGAGAGAGAGATGGAGAGAGGGAGAGAGAACAAGCAAGGGGAGTGGCAGGCAGAGGGAAAAAAAAGACTCCCCACTGAGCAAGGAGTCTGATATGGGACTTGATCCCAGGACCCTGAGCTGAAGGCAGATGCTTAACCAACTGAACCACCTAGGCATCCTATGAATAATCATTTTAATGTACTGTTGGAGCCTATTGGCTAGTATCTTGGTGAGTATTTTGGTATTCATCTTCATCAGGGACATTGGTCTGCAATGAGAGAGAGAGAGACACTTTTAAGCAGGCTCCATGCCTGGCATGGAGCCTCATGCAGGACTCCATCTCACAACCCTGAAATCATGACCTGAGCTGAAATCAAGAATCAGATGCTTAACCAATTGAGCCACCCAGGTGCCCCTCGTTTTATGAATTTTTAATTTGTGAATGAAATTGTCAAGTTAACCAATCACCAACATCAATGTTTAAAAATGGAAAGTGGAATTGAAGGAACTAGATCATTTAAAATGGGAATATATAGAACACAAAACAGAAGAAAATGTAGATGCTACACTTCTCATTTCCACCACTGGTCATAAGGATAAGGCTTTTTTTTTTTTTTTTCTCTTTTTTTAAGCTTTACTGAAGTATGATTGAAAAATATAATTGTAGGATATTTAAAGTGTACATTGTGATGGTTTTATATATGTGTACCCATTGCAAAAGGATTCCCACCATCTAGTTAATTAACACATCCATCACCTCACTTTTATGTGTATGAGAATATTTAAGTTCTACTCACCAAATTTCAATTATATTGTTTTCAACACTAGTCACCATATTTTACATTGGATCTTCAGACCATATTCACCTTATAACAGACAGTTTGTACCCTTTTACCAATCTCTCCTTATTTCCCCCACCCTTCAGCTCCTGACAATCAGTTTCCTACTCTGTTTCTATGACTTTGACTTTTAAGAAAAATCTTTGGACTCCACATGTAAGTGATACCATGTAGTATTTGTCTTTCTCTGTCTGACTTATTTCATTGAGCATAATGCCTTCATGTTCCATCCATGTTGTCACAAAAAGCAAGATTTATTTCTTTCTCATGGCTGAATGATATTTCATGTGTATATACACCAATTTTCTTTGTTCATTCATAGTTGGTCACTTAGGTTGTTTCTGTATCATGGCTAGGCAAATAGTGCTCAGTCAACACAGGAGTGCAGATATCTATTTAATATCCTTTTTTTTTTTTTAAGATTTTATTTATTTATTTGACAGAGAGAGAGAGACAGCCAGCGAGAGAGGGAACACAAGCAGGGGGAGTGGGAGAGGAAGAAGCAGGCTCATAGCGGAGGAGCCTGATGTGGGACTCGATCCCAGAACGCCGGGATCACGCCCTGAGCCGAAGGCAGACGCTTAACCACTGTGCCACCCAGGCGCCCCCTAATATCCTTTTTAAAATTTCCTTTGGATATATATCCAGAAGTGGGATTGTTGGATCATATGGTAGGCCAGTAACCTTTTGAAGGTGTTTCCGTATTATTTTCCATAGTGGCTAAAACAATTTATATTTCCACCAACAGTGCACCAGTGTTCCCTTTTCTCCACATTCTTGCCAACATTTGTTATCACCTATTTGATGAAAGCCATTCTGACAAGTGGAAGGTTGTATCTCATTGTGGTTTTGATTTGCATTTCCCTGCTGAGAAGTGATGTTTAGCACATTTTCATGTGCCTGTGACTATTTATATGCATTCTTTGGATAAGAAAATATCTATTTGATTTCTCTTTCCATTTTTTGAGTTATTTATTTTTTGGCTATTGAGTTGTATTCTTTATATATTTTGGATATTAACCCCTTATCAGATATATGATTTGCAAATATTTTCTCTTATTCTATAGGTTACCTTTTCATTTGTTGATGATTTCCTTTGCAGTGAAGAGATATTGAGCTTGATATAGTCATACTTGTTGACTTTGTGCTTTTGTTGCCTCTGCTTTTGGTGTTCAGTACAAAAAATCATCCTTAAAAATGATATCAAGGAACTTACCTATTATTATGCTTTCAGGTCTTATGTTCAAGTCTTTAATCTGTTTTGAGTTTTGCATATAGTAAAATATAGGGTCCAGTTTAATTCTTTTGTATGTAGCTGTTCAGTTTCCCCAACACCACTTATTGAAGAGAATATCCTTTCCCCATTGTATATTCTTGGCTCCAGTGTTTCCTTTGCCACAAATAAACTGACCACATATGCATGGGTTTATTTCTGGGTTCTGGTTCTGTTTCATTGATCTATATGTTTGTTTTTATGCCAATACTATACAGTATTGATCACTATAGCTTTGTAATATAGTTTGAAATCATGAAGTGTGATACCCTCATCTTTGCTCATTATTTGCAAGATTGCTTTGCCTATTCAGAGTCTTTTTTGGTTCCATACACATTTTAGGATTGTTCTGTTGCTGTGAAAAGTGCTATTAGAATTGTAATAGGGATTGCACTGAATCTGTATTGCTTCAGGTATTTGGACATTTTAACAGTATTCTTCAAATATGAGCATGGGATGCATTTTCATTTATTTATATCTTCAACTTCTTTCATCAATGTATTATCGTTTTCAGTGTACAGATCTTTCATCATCTTAGATAAGTTTATTCCTAGGTATTTTATTCTTTTGACACAATTGCAAATGATTTTTTAAATTTCTCTTTCTGATAATTTGTGGTAGCAAATATAAATGCAACTGATATTTTTATATCATATCTCTTCATCTGTTTTAAAATAGATATAGAAAATTTGCTTTTATTTCATTGCAACATGGGGAGGGATTTTTTCCCCTTTTTTTGCAGCTTTTTAAAAATTTGAATTCCAGTATAATTAACACACAGTCTTATATCAGTGTCAGGTGTACAATATAGTGATTCAACAATTTTATACATCACCCAGTGCTTATTACAACAAGTATACTCCTTAATTCCCACCATCTATTTTACCCGTTCTCTCACCCACTTCCCCTTGGTAACCATCAGTTTGTTCTCTATAGTTAAGACTTTCTCTCTCTTTTTTTTCCCTTTGTTCATTTGTTTTCATTCTTAAATTCCATATAAGCGAGATCATATGGTATTTGTCTTTCTCTGACTTATTTCAATTAACATTATACTCTAGTTCTGTCCATGTCATTGCAAATGTAAGATTTCATTCTTTTTATGGCTGAATAATATTCCATTGTGTGTGTGTATATACATACCACATCTTCTTTATCCATTCATCTATCAATGGACACTTGGGCTGCTTCCCTAATTTGGCTGTTGGAAATAATGCTGCATAAACACAGAGGTGCATATATCCTTTCAAATTAGTGTTGTTGTTGTTTTTTATAGAGTTGTCATACTTTATTTCTTTTTCAATTTAAATTCAATTAATTAACATATAGTGTAAGTTTCAGAGGTAGATTTCAGTGATTCATCAGTCTTTTATATTAGCTAGTGCTCATTACATCACATGCCCTAAAATTAGTGTTTTTCTATTCTTTTGGGTAAATACCCAGTAGTGCCATTACTGGATCATAGGGTAGTTCTAATTTTAACTTTTTGAAGAACTTCCATACTGTTCTCCACATGCTCTACCAGTTTGCATTCCCACCAATAGTGCAAGTGGGTTCCTTTCTCTCCACATCCTCACCAACACTTGTTCTTTCTTGTGTTTTTGATGTTAGCAATTCTGACAGCTGTGAGATGATATCTCATCATACTTTTGACATGCATTTCCCTGATGATGAGTGATGTTGATCATCTTTTCATGTGTCTGTTGGTCTCTGGTTGTCTCCTTTGGAGAAATGTCTGTTCATGTCTTCTGTCCGTTTTTTAATTGGACTATTTGTTTTTTGGGTGTTGAGTTGTGTATGTTCTTTATATATTTTGGACACTAACCCTCTATTTGATATGTCACTTGCAAATATCTTCTCCCATTCAGTAGGTTGACTTTTAGTTTTGTTGATTGTTTCCTTCTCTGTGCAGGAGCTTTTTATTTTGATGAAGTCACAATAGTTTATTTTTGCTTTTGTTCCCTCACCTCAGCATGCACATCTAGAAAACTGTTGCTATACCTATTATCAGAGACATTATTGCCTGTGCTCTCTTCTAAGAGTTTTATGGTTTCAGGTCTCACATTCAGGTCCTTAATCCATTTTGAGTTTGTTTTTGTGTATAAGAAAGTGGTTCAGTTTCATTCTTTTGCATGTAGCTGACCAGTTTCCCCAATACCATTAGTTGACAATACTGTCTTTTTCCCATCGGATATTCTTTTCTGCTTTGTTGAAGATTAATTGACTATAAAATTGTGGGTTTATTTCTAGGGTTTCTATTCCCTTCCATTGATCTTTGTGTCTCTTTTTGTGCCAGTACTATACTGTTTTGATCACTACAGCTTTGTAATATAACATGAAGTCTGGAATTGTGATTCCTTCAGCTCTGTTCTTCTTTTTCAAGATTGCTTTTGGTATCCAGGGTCTTTGGTGGTTGGGTACAAATTTCAGGGTTATTTGTTCTAGTTCTGTGAAAAAAAAGCTCTTGGTATTTTGATAGGGATTGCATTGAATGCATAGATTGCTTTGGGTAGTATAGACATTTTAACAGTATTTGTTCTTCCAATCCATGAGCATGGAATATCTTTTCATTTCTTTGTATCATCTTCAATTTCTTTTATCCATGTTTTATAGTTTTCAGAGTAGAGGTCTTTCACCTCTTTGGTTAAGTTTATCCCTAGGTATCTTATTATTTTTGGTACAATGGTAAATGGGATTTTTTTTTAAAAATTCTCTTTCTGCTGCTTCATTAATAATGCATAGAAATGCAACAGATTTCCATACATTGATTTTGAATCCTGTGACTTTACTAAATTCATTAATCACGTTAATAGTTTTTTGGTGGAGTCTTTGGGTTTTCTATATAGAGTATCATGTAATCTGTATATAGTAAAAGTTTTACTTCTTCCTTACCAATGTGGATGCCTTTTGTTTGTTTTTGTTGTCTGATTGCTGTGGCTAAGATTTCCAGAGAATGGAAATTCCAGAGAATTTGGAATTTCCAGAGAATTTGTTCATTCCAGAGAATGAACATTCTTGTCTTATTCCTGATTTTAGGGGGAAAGCTCTGTTTTTCCCCCATTGAATATTATGTTGGCTGTGAGTTTTTCACATATGATTTTTATTATGTTGTTCGCTCTGAACCTATTTCATTGAGGGGTGCCTGGCTGGGTCAGTTGGTGGAGCATGTGACTCTTGATCTTGAAGTTGTGGGTTCAAGGCCCATGTTGGGTATAGAGATTACTTAAAATCTTAAAAAAAATAAAATAAACCTACTTTTTTGAGGGCTTTCCACAGGGGATGTACAGCCACCATGGAGAACAGGGCTGCTGGGATTGCTAAGCAAAAGCACACATAGTGGGAGGTACAGCTCTTTTTGTTTGTTTGTTTTTGTTTGTTTTAAGGATTTATTTACCCATTTGAGAGAGAGCAGAGGGAGGGGCAGAGGGAGAGGGAGAGAATCCTCAAGCAGACTCCCCACTGAGTGTGGAGCCTGATGTGGAGCTCAGTTCTAGGACCCCAAGATCATGACCTCAGCCAAAATCAAGAGTTGGATGCCCAACCAACTGAACCACCCAGGTGTCCCATGGGAGGTGCAGTTTTAACAAGGTGCCACATCTTCTACAGGAGGTCAGGAGAGGCAGTGTTGGCAAGGTTTGCAAGGGTCTTCTAGGAGAGGACATCCACAGCACCTGGACTGAGCAGGTCTGGCTAGAGTCAGGGGCCGGGGCATGGTATAAGCAAGTTAGGTAATGAGTGCCTGCAGAGTGCTTGTTCCTGTAGGTGTCTGTGTGTTTATGTTATGATGAGGAGCTGGGAAGGAAAATGGTACCTGCCAGTTCCTTTGTTCCTGGAGAAGTTCCTTAGTGAACTCTGAGATCAGTAACTTACTTCCTTCCATAAGCCCCAGGCTCCTTTCCAACTCCTGCTTCCAAGATATCTCTCTGCAGGCTATTTGCTATTCTGTCTTTTAAATTTTAAGAGGAGGAGACATTTCCAAACTCATTTTATGATGTCAGCATTACCGTGATATGAAAACCAGACATGGACATACAAGAAAAGGAAATTATAGGCCAAAAATCCTCATGAATATAGATGCAAAAATCTTCAACAAAATATTAACAAACCAAATTCAACTATATATTAAAAGAATCATACACCATGATCAAATGCTATTTATTCCAGGAATGTAGGGATGGTTCAGTATTCACAAATCAATTTGATGTGCCAGTTACAGAGTGAAGGATAAAAATCATAGAGTCATCTTGGTGTATGCAGAAAAAGAATTTTACAAAACTCAACATCTGTGCATGAAATCAAACTCTCAGCAAACTGTGTATAGAGGGAATGTACCTCTAATGTTGACCTCATAAAATGAGTTTGGAAATGTCTCCTCCTCTTAAAATTTTTGGTAGTTTGAGAATAATTAATATTAATTATTCTTTAAATGTCTGGTAGAATTCACCAGTGATACCATCTGCTCCTACATTTTGTTGTTGTTGAGAGGTTTTTAATTACCAATTCAGTTGCCTTACTAGCAATTTGTTCCTATATTCTATGTTTTCACAATACAGTCTTGGTATACTTCTAGGGAGTTATCCATTGCTTCTAGGTTGTTCAATTTGTTGGTGTATAATTGTTCATAGTGTTCTCTTAGATTCTTCATATTTCTGTGGTATCAGTTGTAGTGTCTCCTCTTTCATTTCTAATTTTGAGTCTTCTCTTTTTTCCTGTTAATCCAAACTAAAGTTTTATCTAATTTGTCTTTTCAAAAAAAAGGAAAAAATAAACAACTCTTAGTTTCATTGATCTTTTCTAGTGTATTTTTAGTCTTTATTTTATTTATTTCCACTCTGAGCTTTGTTATTTATTTCCTTCTACTAACTTTGGGCTTCATTTGTTCTTCTTTTCTATTCCTTGATGTACAAAGTCAAGTTTACCAGAACTCTTTTTTCCTTAATTTAGGTATTTATCATGGTAATCTCCTCTCTTAGAACACTTTCACTTTAACCCATAAGTTTGGTATGTTGTATTTCCATTTTCATATTTCTCAACTTTTTTTATTTCTATACTGGTTTCTCCTTTGACCTATGGCCCCCCCGCCAGTGGCATCCACATATATTTTCCAGTTTTCTTGTTGTAATTGATTTCTACTTTCATACCATGTGGTTAGAAAAGGTGCTTAATATGATTTCAATCTTTAAATTTACTAAAATCTGTTTTGTGGCCTAATCTATGACGTATCCTGGAGAATTTTCCATGTGTCCTTAAGAAGAATGTGCATTTTGCTCCTGTTGGATGGTATATTTTCTAAGTTTCTGGTGGAACTTTTAAGAGGTAGCTAGATCATGAAGGTGGAAACTTTTTAAGAATAGACAAGAGAGAGATGATCTTTCTCTATGCAATGTGAGGATATAGCAAGAAGGAGGCTATCTGCAAACCAGAAAGAAAATCTCACCAGAAACCATATTAGCTGGTACCTGGAACTTAACCTTCTCAGCCTCTAGAACTATGACAAATAAATGTTTATTGTTTATATCTCCCAGTGTATGGTGTTTCATTGTAGCAGCTTGAACTAAGACAACTTAGAAAAAAATGACAAATCCTTTGAATAAAAAAATGACTTAAAAAAAACAACTTATAAAATGAATTTCAAAATTCGAATAGTAGTCTAGTTATTAAAGATAATGAGTTTGTAACCTAAATTTTTAAACAAAAAATGTTATAAGAAAATTCTAGGTCCAAGTGAGTAAATTGGTATATTCCATCGATCTTACATAAATTATTTAGAAAACAGAAAGAAGAAATGGAGATACTACCCATATGAGTACAGGAAGCCTGAATTAGCATTATACCAAAACCAGAAAAAGACATTACAAAAAAATGTAAAATAAGTAGTAATATATCTCATAAACATCAATGCAAAAAATTCATAACCAAATGTTAGCAAATTAAATATAGCTATACACACATAAATATATGCTGTGTGTGTGTGTGTATACACGTGTATATGTGTGTGTATATATACACACACTACCATGACTGGGATTTAGCTCAATAATGCAATTGGTTTGATATTTGTTAACCATTCAATGTAATTTTACACACTCAAAAATCATATGATAACCTCAGTAGATATAAAAAAAAGTATTTGTATTTGGCAAATTTCAACACCTATCATAACAAAAATTTTCATCTAACTAAAAATAAAAATTCCCTCATCCTGATAAAGGACGTCTATGAGAAATCTACAGCTACTATTTTATTCAATGGTGAAAGACTGAAGGCTTTTCCTCCAAGATTAGGAACACAGAAATAATATGTTTTCGTTGTATGTGATGTCCTTACTATTGCAGTAACTCTAGGTTAAAAAATACGTATCAGAAAGGAAGAAGTAAAACAGTCCTATTTGTAGACTACAGGAATATGTACATAGAAAATCCTACATATTCTACAAAATAATACTAAAACTAACAAATCTTTTAATATTACTGTATAAGGTCAATATGAAAATGGATTATGTATGTATATATATTTAGCAATAAAAAATTGTAAAATAAAATGTTAAAATACAAAAACTTACAAAAACATAAAATAAGTTGAAATAACCATTTAAAAATTTGTGTAAGACTGTACATTAAAAAGCATTGCTAAGAGGGGTGCCTGGGTGGTATAGTCGGTTAAGCATCTGACTCTTGGTTTTGGGTCAGGTCGTGATCTCAGGGTTGTGAGATCAAGCTCCTTGTTGGGCTCTGCACTCAGCATGGAATCTGCTTGTGATTCTCTCTCCCTCTCCTTCTGCCCCTCATGCTCTTTCTCCCTCTTTCTCTAAGGTAAATAAAGAAATCTTTAAAAAAGAAAAAAAAAAGCATCACTGAGAAAAAGACCTTAAAATTAATATGCAACCAATCTTGAAGTGTTAATTCTTTTTCTTTTGATGTTTTGTCAACTATGCTATGACTGCATTGTAACTGTAAAAATCTATAGACTGTAATATGCATTCTATTTCAGTAATGTTAGAAGAAAAAATGCACCTTAGAATCAATTTAATATTGCCACATCTAATGTTTTTTGAGCATTTATGAAGTACCAGAAATTATGAGTATTAACTATATCACATTTTCTCAATCTTCTTAAGATACTGTCCTTATCTGATTTTACATAATGAAATTGAGACCTGTGGTCATATAATTAGAAATGGCCAACTTGAACATAGGCAATCTAGCCAGAGCTAGAACTACAAACCACCATGTTATATTCCCTCATTCTAACAATATAGATTTTCAGGAAGAAGAAATTATTATTTCCATTATATTCCCAAGTTATGGTTCTGGATTTATAAAACATGGAAATTACTCAAAACTATATATAAATTACTCAAGAGGTCATAGTGTTCTCAAGCCTGAAGAAACACTGAGCTTGTGGGTTATTTGCATACCTTAAAACTTTGTATTCTTCTAGTTAGATATAGTTCTCCAAATCATAAAGAGATTGTTAGAAGGCTACACACATTTATACTTAGACTTGGAGTATGTATCATATTGATTGTAAAGTATAGCAATTCCTATTGAATTTATTTGTATGTAAATGGGAAATAAGTGCCAATAATAATAAACAGAAAACACTGACAGGCAAAAATGAATCTTAAAAGCATGTGATTCTTATTCAGAGAGCTTTCGTTGTTTATAATTTGAGCTGAGGAAACACATGTTATATTTTTAGTGCCCATTATAACCAAGTATTAACATCATCCAGCAAATACTGTGTGAAAATTCCTACTTCCTACAGCTATAACTACAGATAGGAATGGAGACAATATATTTTGAGGAAGCTTTTCAGCACAGATTGCAACAGCAGGAGTATTTTTGCTCATTGTCATTTTATGTAACAGGATATGATAATAATATCATAAATTATAAGAAATGGAAAATTATTTGCATTTTACCATAAAAATTTAATCCAAAGGAAACAAGCTGTTCTTTAATACATAGGAGAAGGCAATCTATTTATCATCAAAAGGTATTTATCAAAATGAATTTGAATTAGTCTCATAAAATTGACAGTTTAAAATCTTGTAATTGAGACAATAATCTTCAGATGTTATTTTAAAAAGTGAAGCAATTTGGAATCTCTTGCATGGACTCTAAAAGAAAGAGGATATTTAGTATATCATTCACAAGAATGATTATCAAATATTACAAAAATGCATTCAGGTTACTATGTAAGTTTAGGTAAACATTGGGATTTGTGGAATATGGTAAAAACAATGCAAAAAATATCTTTAGTGAGAATGCAGCATAACAGTGTTACTCCAACTACTCCACCATTAATGCCCGCATATACTAGCAAGATCCAAAACATTTGGCAGCAGAAAGTATCAGCAGTCGAAGAAGTTATGGGTTTAATCCTGGAAGTTGGTGTTTCTGTCATTATTAGTGACAGCTTACTTACCATCTGATTGATTTTTAGACTGAACTCAATTTCTTTCACACTCAGAAGCTGTAGGTCTCTACTAATCTGCATTGCTGATTATCAGCCCCTTCAATTTCAGTAGGGCATTATTACTGCTTAACATTTATTACTCATTAAAAAATTTCTACCAGATCTGTGACACTTTTCCCTATTAAATAGTTATTGTGAAAATGCCACTGAGTTGGGTTGGGGCCGAGAGAGACTGAGCAGGAAGGTGCGAGAGAGAGAAACAAAAGAGAAGGAAGAAAGAAGGATTGGAAGGAAAGGATAAGGAAAATAATATGACTTCAGGTGGAGGAAGGTCTATTAATTCATTACAATAGAAAGATAAAAATTACTCTGTGTCCCATGTTGAGTTCATCAAGCAGATGTTTCCTCAATGATAACTTCCACTAATTTAACAGTTAATATGTATCAGACCCTCAACTATTATGAATCAGCCATTCTTTATGTTAGGAGATTTGGACTTTATCTTACACATAAAGGAAAACTATTAAAAATAGTAGAACAGTCAGACGATGAGCTCAAATTTGTGATTTTAAGATCATTTTGCAATATCTACATTGGGTGGTTGGAAAGCAATGGTAACCTGGAGAGACCAGGAAAATTGCTGTCACTAATAATAAATACATATCAAAGAGGGAGATATGATAAATAATAAAGATAGAGCTAGCAGAGGTTTAGTTATGCATTCTTCAAAGAACTGAAAAGAGGGCAAATAACTGAAGCAAAGTTGGAGAGTGAAAAATAAAAGTAATGTCAGCAGGCCATCAGGGGAAATATAGACCACTGTAAAGACTTCGGTCTTGATTCTGACATGAATTATGATTGATAGTTTTGTCTAGAGGAGTGTCATGATCTGACACACATTTAAAGATTACTCTTGGTGATATGTGGATAAAAGATAGTAAGGTTAGGAACTGAAAAAAGAAAAGCCTGTTAGGAGGTTGTTGTCCTTAAGAGTGGAAGAGGAACTCTTGCCCTGGGCACTATTCTCACCCACTTCTCAGTGAGAAATCCATGGACCAAAAAGGATATCTCCAACTCCCACAACAGAGTGCATCTCTCTCCTTCCCACTTTCTAGGTGTCTGTAACCTGGAAATCATGATCTATCATGCCTATTCTCCCTTTGTCTTTCCAAGAACAGAACATTCCACTGCTATATGCAAGACTAGCCTCATGGGCATACAGCCTGTGTTTGCAGTGGCACAGGGCCCCACACTCAGAACGGTTTGGTTTAATGCAGTGCCATCACTGTTCTAAAATTCTTAAAATTTACATCTTTGAACTTGTGCTTTGTAAGTGTGGTCCAGAGGGATAATCAATCAAATTTTGCATAAGCAGAGGAGATACACACGAGCTGCATGCCGGTCATTCCTTGCCACCTTATTCATATGTAGAGTTCATGATGCCCCGTGAACACAGAATTCCAGCAGACCTACAATGCTCAGGAATTCAACAAGTTGGAAAGTGAGAATAAGGAAGGTGTTATATTTATGACTGAATTAAGGTGGGAAGGGGACGGATAGCCACAAAGGTCAGTCACATTCTTAGTTTGAATCAGAACTCGCTTTGCTTGTAGAGAGAACACAATGACATTCTAAGAAATACAAACAACTAAGGAATTCTATCATATGTTTTGTGATTTCTGTTACTTTTTGTATCAGCCAACCATGTACATGGAGAAATGGTAACATAAAAGGGAATAGAAAGGGCAACTCATAGTTCCTTTTTCTTTCATTCCTTCCTTATCAAGTTGTGAAAAAACAACAGTTGATTTAGTATATGTGGCATTTCTACTGTTTTGCTAAGAACAAAAAGCATATGCATATACAAGCCAAAATCACAACTATTTAATTACTACGATTCTGCATACAAGTTAAATGTTCTATTTGCATTTAAAACTGGCATGCACAATATACAGATGAATGGAAAAATGTATACTAATGTACATTAAATATCACAACACCATGGGCAAAAAACAATAAAAGCAAAATAACAACAAAAACACCATAGCAAATTAAGGAAGAGACCACATAAAGAAAAAGCTTTATATTTAGTAACTTTAATGTATTTCTCCCCCTACTCTTTGAACAAAGTAGTCTGTGTTTTGATTTTGCCCTGTACTCCAGAAATATTTAACCACTCCTGGGTATATGTGGTCCAAGTCAGAGGGGTGGCTTTCAGACATTGTGGATTAAACTTGAATGTTCAAGCTTAATTTTTTTTTGTATGAGAGCCCTCATGTACAGGATATAGAAGGGTAAGGGGTGGTAAAAAGAGAAGGACTCAGGCTAAAAACTGGCAGCTATGGGCCAAGGGCAACAACTTGGTTCTTTCTTTGCTTTCGTTATTTATTTAACCATGTTTAGAATATTTTAAACTTTTAAATATTTAAATATGTGATAGGTAAGCTTCTATTCTACGCTCACCCTCAACCCACAAATGTTCAAGACAGGATAGATTGCTATAGTCTAGATGAGAGATGATGGCAGAATAAACTAGAAATAATGAGAAATCTTGGATATATTTTGAAAGTAAAACAACATTTGTTGTAGGAAATGAATGTACAGTGTCCAAGAAAAGCAGGTGTTAGCAGACTCCAGGGATTTTAGCCTGAGGTACAGAAGCATAGAGGTGTATGGATATACAAGTTTGCTTACAGACATTGGGCTTTTCCTAGTTGTTGGTGATTATGAATAAAACTGCTATAAATATTCACTCACAGGATTTTGTGTGAACAAAAGTTTTCATTTCTCCTAGATAGATACAAAGGAATAAGATTGCTAACTTGATAAATGTACTTTTAATTGCCAAATTTTCAAAAGAACCATAACATTTTACGTTCCCACCAGTAAGTTGTAAGAGTTGTAGTTGTTCAACAATATTGCCAACATTTGGTAATGTTGGCTTTTTATTTTTATTTATTTTTTATCATCCCCATAGGTGTGTAGTGATATCATATGATTGTAGTATGTTTTTCCTTAATGACTAATGAATTTAATATCTTTTTATGTGCTTATTATTCATCCATATATCTTCTTTAATGAAATATCTGTTTACAACTTTGCCTAACCGTTGTTGCTTTATTTGTTTTCTGATACTGAGTTTTATTGGAGACTCTTTATATATTTAGAATACAAATTCATTGTCAAAAGTGTGATTTTCGAAACACCCTTTGTGGCTTGTCTTTTCATTCCTCTAAAACTGTCTGTCACAGAGCAAAAGATTTAAATTTTGATAAAGTCCAATATATCAACTTATTTATGGATAGTGTTTTGGGGTTTGTATCAAATGTTAGAACTAATAATAGTTTGGAGGGAAGAGTATGAAGATTGCTGTAAAGGTATAATACTGAGTGAAATTACTTAGGAGTATAAGAATATAGAAGTTTATAAATTTGAATATTATTCCCTAAAGTATTCCAAATATTACAGGTGAGAAAGATGAGAGATATCCAGCAGAGAAATAAGGATGGATCAGCCTGTGAGATAAGAACATAGAGAATGGGATAAGAACCAATTGATGAAATTGTTTCAGAAGAGAAAGGATGATCAGCTGTGTCAAGTCTCCCCAAAAGTCAAGAGAGGTGGAGTCTAAGAGCTGGTGTTGGAATAACAATGAGGTAGCTAGTGGTGACTTTCAACAAAAGTAAGTTTGTGGAATGGTACAAACAAAATTCTGATTGTTAATTCAAGAAGACATCCACAAGGAGGTAAGTGTAGTTGACACTTTGAAAGATTTTTTTTCTTATATTACTGAGCAAAATGTCTAAGACAGATTGTAGGGGTGGAATTAAAGGATTTTTTTAAAGCAAGATGGAAGATATATCATGCTGTTACGCTAATGACAATATTACAGTAGAGGGG
Organism: Ursus maritimus; assembly: GCF_017311325.1. Taxonomy (NCBI): domain Eukaryota; kingdom Metazoa; phylum Chordata; class Mammalia; order Carnivora; family Ursidae; genus Ursus; species Ursus maritimus. Next base: position 44,149,351 of record NW_024423564.1, read on the forward strand.
GAGAAAGCTAATGACGTAGAAAGAAAAGGAACTATTGAGGAGTTTCTTCAAAAGAGTAAAAAGCTATATGATATGTACCCATGGAGGGTTTAATCTTAGAAATGAGAGGACTAGTTTCTTACTAAAATATGAGGGAAGGCAAATAATATGGCCATAGAACTGTAGATGGGATGATGGATTTATTTGTAGAAACACATAGACATATTTTGACAGATTTTTAAAATTAAAATAAGCAAAGTATTGAATCAAATTATGTCCTTTTATTGTGACTTTTATGTGGGCATTATTGCCACATCATTGTGGATCCATATAGATAAGTTCTCTTTTTGCAATATTCTTTCTTGAACTGTTCATTGGTTGAATGTTTTATTTTCAAATATTTTGAAGCTTAGAAAAGTATCTATCATTTCTATGCATGGTTTTGAGTTCTGAAACATACCTGATGCTAGCTCAGAGATTACCTAGTCCTAAATGTGCTTATTTAAAAGTAAAATAACTTAATTTGCCTAGTCCCTTCTCACCCCTCTAGTAGTTTTATCAAATGGAACTAATCAAATTTCTCCTCCCAGCTCATATCACTGTTCCAGTTCTGACAACAAAATTGTCAGTTTCCATGAGTCATAAGCATTAGAAAATAACAGTGCCAATCTTCAGTGCCATCACTCTGGACTAGTTTTGTCATTGTTCTGACACTGCAGTGTACAGAAATAAATCACTGCCAGTAGGATACATGTAAACCAAATCTGGAACTTCCAGATGGGATTAATTTTCGACTCCCTAGACCACACCCTTTCAGTTGTCTTGGACTAGTAGTGACTAATATAGAGGCACTTCTATTTGCCTGGATATAATCAAGTTAAGGAAACTTTTACAAGAATTTGTCAAAGAGACAAAAGTGTGACTGTGAGAACAAGATAATAGTACTAAAGAACTTGAGATATTTGCCATGCAAATTATTTGATAACTGCATGGAATGTTCTTGGTACTTAAATATGTGTTCAATAAAATGAGCTCAGTAAAACAGATGATAAATTATTAATACAAAACCTTCAATTTTTTTTACAAAAATTTTTTATTATGTTAGTCACCATACAGTACATCCCAAGTTTTTGATGTAAAGTTCCATGATTCATTACTTGCGTATAACACCCAGTGCACCATGCAATACATGCTCTCCTTAATACCCATCACCAGCCTATCCTGATCCCACACCCCTCTCCCCTCTAAAGCCCTCAGTTTGTTTCCCATGGTTCATTCCCCCTTCTTTTTACCCCCTCCTTCCTTCTTCCCTTTCTTCTCCTACTGATCTTCCTACTTCTTATGTTCCATAAATGAGTAAAACCATATGATAATTGTCTTTCTCTGCATGACTTATTTCGCTTAGCATTATCTCCTCCAGTCCCATCCATGTAGCTGCAAATGTTGAGAATTCGTTCTTTCTGATGGCTGAGTAATATTCCATTGTATATATGGATCACATCTTCTTAATCCAGTCATCTGTTGAAGGGCATCTCGGCTCTTTCCACAATTTGGCTATTGTGGACAATGCTGCTATGAACATTGGGGTGCATATGGCCCTTCTCTTCACTACGTCTGTATCTTTGGGGTAAATACCCAGTAGTACAATTACTGGATCATAGGGTAGCTCAATTTTTAACTTTTTAAGGGACCTCCACACTGTTTTCCAAAGTGGCTGTACCAACTTGCATTCCCACCAACAATGTAAGAGGGATCCCCTTTCTCCACATTCTCTCCAACATTTGTTGTTTCTTGCCTTGTCCATTTTTGCCATTCTAACTGGTGTAAGGTGGTATCTTAGTGTGGTTTTGATTTGAATTTCCCTGATGGCCAGTGATTTTGAACATTTTTCATGTGTCTGTTAGCCATTTGTATGTCTTCATTGGAAAATGTGTCTGTTCATATCTTCTGCCCATTTTTTTATTTGATTATTTGTTTCACATATATTGAGTTTGAAAAGTTCTTTGTAGATCTTGGATACCAGTCCTTTATCTGTAGTGTCATTTGCAAATATCTTCTCCCATTCCGTGGGCTGCCTCTTAGTTTTTTTGACTGTTTCCTTGGCTGTGCAGAAGCTTTTTATCCTGATGAAGTCCCACAAGTTCATTTTATCTTTTGTTTCTCTTGCCTTTGGAGATGTGTCATGAAAAAAGTTTCTGTGGCTGATGTCAAAGAGGTTGCAGCCTATGTTCTCCTCTAAGATTTTGATGGCTTTCTGTCTCACATCGAGGTCTTCATCCATTTGGAGTTTATCTTTGTGTATGGTGTGAGAGAGTGGTCAAGTTTCATTCTTTTGTATGTAGCTGTCCAATTTTCCCAGCACCATTTATTGAAGAGACTTTTTTCCACTGGATGTTTTTTCCTGCTTTGTCAAAGATTAGTTGCCCAAAGAGCTGAGGGTCCATTTCTGGGTTCTCTATTCTATGTGTCTGTTTTTGTGCCAGTACCATGTGTCTTTGTGATCACAGCTTTGTAGTATAGCTTGAAATCCGGCAACGTGATGCCCCCAGCTTTGTTTTTCCTTTTCAACAATTCCTTGGTGATTCGGGGCCTTTTCTGGTTCCACACAAATTCAAAGCTGTTTGTTCCAGCTCTTTGAAAAATGTCATTGGTATTTTGATCGGGATGGCATTGAAAGTGTAGATTGCTCTGGGTAGCATAGACATTTTAACTATGTTTATTCGTCAGATCCATGAGCATGGAATATTTTTCCATCTTTTTGTGTCTTACTCAATGTCTTTCAAGAGTGATTTGTAGTTTGTAGAATATAGATCTTATATGTCTCTGGTTAAGTTAATTCTGAGATAATGTATGATTTTTGGTGCTATTGTAAATGGGATGGATTCCCTAATTTCTTTCTTCAGTCTCATTGTTTGTGTATAGAAATGCAACTGATTTCGGAGCATTGATTTTGTATCCCGCCACATTACTGAATTGCTCTATAACTTCTAGTAGTTTGGGGGTGGAGTCTTTCGGGTTTTCCATATAAAGTATCATGTCATCTCCGAAGAGAGACAGTTTGACTTCTTTGCCAATTTGAATACCTTAATCCCTTTTTGTTGTCTGATTGCTGTTGCAAGGACTTCTAGTACTATGTTGAATAATAATGGCGAGAGTGGGCATCCTTGTCGTGTTCCTGATCTTAAGGGAAAGGCTTTCAGCTTTTCCCCATTGAGAATGATATTTGCTGTAGGCTTTACATAGATGGTTTTTATGAAATTGAGGACAAAACCACAAATTTAACCCAACCTTCTTCCACACAAGAACTTTATCTTTTGCATTTGTTCCATCGAAGACCATATTAGCATAATGAATTCTACACAAGACATAGAAAACGTAAAAAAAAGTTTCAAAAAAAAATTCCTGGTTATTTGGGATTTGCTTCATTCTATTTCCCTTAGAATTTCATAAGTCTGAAAATGTATTAAAGTTTCTGTTACCATTTAGTAAAGAAACCCACTTGACTTTGTTAACAAAGTATTGTTAAAATTTATTAGACTTTTATTTTTCATTGTAGGTCTATATGTATCTATATATCTACTTCAAACAGAATATGAGTTCTTTGGAACATACATTAAAATCGATGATCTAAAAGTATTACAAATACTGTAGGAACAAATCTTTAAGATCAGAATTTTATTATCAGTAATATTTTTAGGAATTTAAATGGTCTATAATGAAGATAGAAGAAGGAATTGTCATTTAGACACAATATACAGAATCAAAGTTGTCTAACTTAGAGTGCTGTCGAAATATACAGTGAGGGAGGAGGAAATATGAAAATACTGTTTGTGAGGAGGTGTAGCATTAGAAGAATCCTTAAAGATTAAATGAAATGGGACTAATAACTTAAATAGGGTTTCTACCATTTGTTGATGAAAATAGAACAAATTGAATGCTAAGATCTAGAAATTACTAAAGATAAAATATGAGGCAGGAGTTGAAAGAACACAAAGATGATATTGGTGTTTTCACAAGGCATGGTGTCATGTGGCATATTGGGAAAAGGGGGAGTGGAAGAAGGCTCATCTCCCACCCTAATACATAAAGTCTCCCTAGAATCCAAACAATGTTTTCATGCACACAATGTTGTCTTGCCCTCCTTTTCTTCTTGAGATCTTGATTGTTTGACATTATGAGTGAGTAAATGCATTCATATAGATTAGGCTCTGATACATTTTCTGGGACAAATTAATGCTTCCTGGGACACACACACATGTGTGTACCATAATATTCAAATGACAATAAAATTACAGTCTATAAGGGGTTCCTTATTAAATAGACCTAACTATAATCAACATATTTGGAATTCTGAAATTACAAGAGCAAACAGAACATTGACTGCTTGTCTATGTTGAATGGGCAGTGGGCGCTTAAAGACATAGAAAAATGAAATAAGGTAAAGCAGCAGAGACAATGAACTTTCCTTATTCAGAATGTTATCCGAGTTTGATAGTCCCTGTATCTCTACCATATGTCTTCCATTGAATATTAAGCATTATTCAATTTGGAATAAAATCATAACCTAATATAACTAAAGACATCTAAAATACAATTGAGAAATGGAGACTGTCTTAAGGTTTTGAAGATCCTTTCTGATTTAGACTTTGAATTTTATTCACGTTGGCACTGGCTCTGTCATGCCCTAAAGGATAATATTAAGGGGAAAAAAAAGAAATATTGACTTATGTCATCAGAGGAGTAATGTTCCAATCTACATAAAAGTAGTATAGAATGTGATAAAGGTTTCCCCCCCACTGAAAATCGATTGTCATGAGCGAGAAAAATCTTGTAAGATCTGCGGACTCAATATAGCTTTAAGATAAAATCCTTCTAATTACAGGATCTTTTTTCCAAATTGGATGAATAGATTCAATATATTTTTTTGTGGTTACTGTTTTTGGGTTTTTTGTTTTGTTTTTTAACTTCTTTGTATAGATAAAAGATAAATTGATAGGCACTACTGAAAACTGTAGTATCAGTAGAAAACCCAACTTTGTAATAGTGAGTCTTCTACAACAGGAGGTAGTGCCTTCAAACAGATGTTAGATCTCTCCTGGCACTGAGAACTTCAAAGCTGAATAAAACTCACAAAGAGTGGAATATGGCATCAGCAAAGTCATTCAACTGCTAGGCATACCGTATATTTACTCACAAAATAGAGATTATATATCAGGCAATACAGCACAAAACCTTGAAGGGCTTCATTATTGCTTTTGATTTTGCTGATTGCTTATTAACTGACTCTCTTCAGCCACCTGGTTGTTCTAAATGAAAAGAATCCACTTGTATTCTGATTATTGGCACAGTGACTGAAAGAGGGAATCCTTCCAAGAATGTGCTTAGTATGCCCTTGACCATGTGAGAAGCAACCAATAAGGAGGATAGCTTGCTGAATAGAGCCCATTACACTTGATACATCTGCAAATTGAAAGATTGCAAACTAATACAATGACTACAAGGACACTCTAATGAAGCATTTCTTATATTTAACTTCTCAATGGGCACAAATACGGAGATCATGCTGTGAGTATTTGACACCTGTACCTCTCCTGGAATTCTACTTAAAATAATTTCAAGTCTAACCACAGAAAACAATATTACTTTTATTTTAGCTAACATACCTAAACTTTAGCTAGCATGATTTATCTAAGGGATTCTTAAGTATCCTAGTGATTCTGATAAACTATATCCTTTTAATGTTTAAATATTTTTCAGACAAAAGCTTGAATATAATGAATAGGCCTAGGTGATTTCTTAAATATCTTTATTCTAGCAGTAATTTTGTGTCCCTAATATATGCTTTTTCTTGCCATTTAGTTATATGTCTGGGTTGTTAAAATTTTCTCATGTCCACACCTTTCTTTCTGTGAGGAAATAGTCAAATTATTGCTAGAACATTGTCAAGGACATGTATCTTAACACCATTCCCATGTTTTGCTTCCTGCCAATACTTTTCATATACAGTGATGGAGGACAAGGAGGCAAGCATTGAGATAGGAATTTTGTATGGTAATTCGTTGTATGGTGATCTCCACATAATCCAGTTTTAAGGGTCCTAATCTCCTCCCAGTGAAACAGGCACTCCATTTATATGTAGGTCCTCAATTCTTTATTCTAGGTCCATGGTCCCTGGTAATTGTTAAAAGTTAATAGTCTCATTGTAGAAAATTATCTCAATGAATCATCTCAATTCTAATAGGTCAACTATGACTTGATACTGTTGCATTTCCTACAAATGCAGATTTAATGTTGCCAAAATGGCAGTCTTCCCAATAGAGTACCCTTTGCCAGCAGAGGAACATGTCAAGTCATTGACTAAATTATCGTTCTTATATAACCTTTACTTTTAAGCTTTAGTCATCCTTCTTTCTGTTGAGAAATTAGCCTTAAAAATGAAAAAAAAGGTTTAAAAAAGGACAAATGCATTTTAGATCCTTCTGATTTTGTGTTTCTCTACAGGGCTTGCAAGTTTTCAAAAATTGTCAGAGCTAACATGTAAGTTCTAGTGTGAAATAAAATCTTAAGAATATAAGGTACATTTTAACCATATATCTTTCAGAGAGCCCCATGTTTAAAATACAGATAGCATTCTAAAAGTATAGTAATTTTATAGGCTTGGGAATAAAAGGCTATAAGAAAATGTCAAACTGCAGGTCTCAAAGTGTCATTGAAGTGAAATATGATGGATTATTCCTGTCAGGATACTAGAATCTATATTCTTTTAGTGAACGCATACTCTCAAAGTCCAGCCATCAGGCTTCCATAAGCTTCTTCAGTGTTTAAAGGTGGACACAGTTCAACTGAGAACAACAATTTTGCATCATCTGCCTTTAGATACAAGAAATTTAACAGTATTCTTCTGTTAACTGACTGTACAACTATGAGGGAGATGGCCTGAAACTAGATATTGGATAAATCTGTAAAGTGTTTTTCCATTGTTATAATTAATCTGTTAGAGGAGGTTTAGTCATGTGACATCTTAGTTTTCCTTCAGAAGTTCTGATTTCTTACTGAGGATTATAATTGCATTGCTACTTAACATTTGTAAGTTTATTTTTTTTTCAAACAGAAGGTTGATTTTTCTCCCTTATTTTCAGTTATCATTTCCAAAAGGTGCAGTGGAAGAAAAAGTAATTGTGTTTGAGTATTTTACACAAAATAATGGATTGAGGAGATGGGCCAAAGAACCAATTGGCTTTTCAAAGTTTTTTGATAAAAGGGTTATAAATACATTAATTAAAACTTTTATAGGCAGGGAATGAGTCTATTTTACTATGGAAATTTATCTTTGTTCTCTTTCTACCTTTAATTACTTGTATTGTTCATTCATTTGTAAAGTCAACAAATATTTAGTGACCACTACGTGACAGGAACCGCGCTATGTTAATGAACAGAGCAGGCAGTATTCTTGCCCTAATAGACATTATAATTGAGAAATCAGATTCATTCCAGGAAGGAAGGCTTCTCACATACCCTGCATTCCCAATATGGATTGCATCATCTCTCTCTCTTTACCTCTACAGAGTGTTTGAAGATTCAGCACACTAAACCCAAAACCTGTTTTTCAGTTGTTGATGTTTGAGACTTTGGTTTTTAATGCATACATTTCTATTGTAAAAGAAATAAGGATAGGATCTCTGAGGGTATGAAGAAGAAGCCTAGAAAGAAACAATATAAGGAAGAACACATGAGAGGTTTAGCAAATGGGGTCTGAGAAATCCGGGTCTAAAGTGATTCCAGGATGTGATGTTGCCTCCAGAACCTCATCAGCTAAGAACTTAGGAGGAGTAGCCGTTCATCTGTACCCAGGACTTCCCAGCTTTCCTCTGAGAATGCTGATAGGAACAGTCTTTTTTTTTTTTTTTTTAAGATTTTATTTATTTACTTCTTTATTTGAGAAAGAGAGAATGTGGCAGGGAGGGACAGAGAGAATCTTAAGCAGGCTCTGCACTGAGCATAGAGCCTGACGCAGGGCTCTGATAACCTTGAGATCATGATGCATTTTTAAATCTCTTCTCTCCCTTTCCCCACCCACCCCTTTATCTCTCTCCCCCCACCTCCTCTCTCTCCCGCTCATGTACACACAAATATTTTTCTCAGAAGGACTTTTAAAAGTGTTTAGCTTATGGGGCACTTGGGTGGCTCAGTCAGTTAAGCAGCTGCCTTCAGCTCAGGTCATGATCCCAGGGCCCTGGGATCCAGCCCCCGGTCAGGCTTCCTGCTCAGCTGGGAGCCTGCTTCTCCCTCTCCCTCTGCCTGCTGCTTCCCCTGATTGTGCTCTTTCTCTCCCTCTGTCAAATAAATAAATCTTTTAAAAAAAATGTTCAGTTTGTAAATACAATACCCAAGGAATAAAATTATAGACCAAATATCTGTCATCCTTTACATAAAGTATGTGTGTGCATGTATGTATATATGTGTGTGTGTTACTGTTTGGTTGATAGGATAGAAGGCCTCTGGTTTTGGCTCAGTTTCTGTACTATATATATTTTTTTAATGATTTTTTATTATATTATGTTAGTCACCATACAGTACATCCCTAGTTTCCAATGTAAGGCTCGATGATTCATTAGTTGTGTATAACACCCAGTGCACCATGCAATACGTGCCCTCCTTACTACCTATCACCAGCCTATCCCATTCCCCCAACCCCCTCCCCTCTGAGGCCCTCAGTTTGTTTCTCATAGTCCATAGTCTCTCATGCTTCATTCCCCCTTCTGATTACCCCCACTTTCTTTATCCCTTTCTTCCCCTACTGATCATCCTAGTTCTTATGTTCCATAGATGAGAGAAATCATATGATAGTTGTCTTTCTCTGCTTGACTTATTTCACTTAGCATTATCTCCTCCAGTGCCGTCCATGTTGCAGCAAATGTTGAGAATTCGTTCTTTCTGATAGCTGAGTAATATCCCATTGTATATATGGACCACAGCTTCTTAATCCAGTCATCTGTTGAAGGGCATCTCGGCTCCTTCCACGATTTAGCTATTGTGGACAATGCTGCTATGAACATTGGGGTGCATATGGCCCTTCTATTCACTATGTCTGTATCTTTGGGGTAAATACCCAGTAGTGCAATTGCTGGATCATAGAGTAGCTGAGTTTTTAACTTTTTAAGGGACCTCCACACTGTTTTCCAGAGTGGCTGTACCAACTTGCATTCCCACCAACAACATAGGAGGGATCCTCTTTCTCCACATCCTCTCCAACAATTCTTGTTTCTTGCCTTGTCTATTTTTGCCATTCTAACTGGCGTAAGGTTGTATCTTAGTGTAGTTTTGATTTGAATTTCCTTGATGGCTAATGATTTTGAACATTTTTTCATGTGTCTGTTAGTTATTTGTATGTCTTCATTGGAAAAGTGTCTGTTCATATCTTCTGCCCATTTTATGATTTGTTTATTTGTTTCTTGTGTTTTGAGTTTGAGAAGTTCTTTGTAGATCTTGGATACCAGTCTTTCGTCTGTAGTGTCATTTGCAAATATCTTCTCCCATTCCGTGGGCTGCCTCTTAGTTTTTCTGACTGTTTCCTTGGATGTGCAGAAACTTTTAATCTTGATGAAGTCCCATAAATTCATTTTATCTTTTGTTTCTCTTGCCTTTGGGGATGTCTCATGAAAAAGGTTGCTTTGGCCGATGTCGTAGAGGTTGCTGCCTATGTTCTCCTCTAGAATTTTGATGGATTCCTGTCTCACATCGAGGTCTTTCATCCATTTGGAGTTTATTTTTGTGTATGGTGTGAGAGAGTGGTCAAGTTTCATTCTTTTGCATGTAGCTGTCCAGTTTTCCCAGCACCATTTATTGAAGAGACTGTCTTTTTCCCACCGGATGTTTTTTCCTGCTTTATCAAATATTAGTTGCCCAAAGAGCCGAGGGTCCATTTCTGGGCTCTCTATTCTGTTCCATTGGTCTATGTGTCTGTTTTTGTGCCAGGACCATGCTGTCTTTGTGATCACAGCTTTGTAGTACAGCTCGAAATCCGGCATTGTGATGCCCCCAGCTTTGTTTTTCCTTTTCAACAGTTCCTTGGAGATTCGGGGCCTTTTCTGTTTCCATACAAATTTAAGGACTGTTTGTTCCAGTTCTTTGAAAAATGTCCTTGGTATTTTGATCGGGATAGCATTGAAAGTGTAGATTGCTCTGGGTAGCATGGACATTTTAACTATGTTAATTCTTCCGATCCATGAGCATGGAATATCTTTCCATCTTTTTATGTCTTCCTCAATGTCTTTCAAGAGTGATTTATAGTTTCTAGAATATAGGTCCTTTACGTCTCTGGTTAAGTTAATTCCAAGGTAACGTATGGTTTTTGGTGCTATTGTAAATGGGATGGATTCCCTAATTTCTCTTTCTTCTGTCTTGTTATTCGTGTATAGAAATGCAACTGATTTCTGAGCATTGATTTTGTATCCCGCCACGTTACTGAATTGCTCTATAACTTCTAATAGTTTGGGAGTGGCTTCTTTTGGGTTTTCCATATAGAGTATCATGTCATCTGCAAAGAGAGACATTTTGACTTCTTCTTTGCCAATTTGAATACCTTTGATCCCTTTTTGTCGTCTGATTGCTGTTGCAAGGACTTCTAGTACTATGTTGAATAATAGTGGCGAGAGTGGGCATCCTTGTCGAGTTCCTGATCTTAAGGGAAAGGCTTCCAGCTTTTCCCCATTGAGAATAATATTTGCAGTAGGCTTTTCATAGATGGCTTTTATGAGATTGAGAAATGTACCTTCTATTCCTACACTCTGAAGGGTTTTAATCAGGAAAGGATGCTGTATTTTGTCAAATGCTTTTTCGGCATCGATTGAGAGGATCATATGGTTCCTGAGTCTTTTCTTGTTGATATGATGTATCACGCTGATTGATTTGCGAATATTGAACCACGCTTGCATCCCAGGTATGAATCCCACTTGATCGTGATGGATAATCCTTTTAATGTACTGTTGGATTCTATTAGCAAGTATCTTGTTGAGGATTTTGGCGTCCATATTCATTAGGGAAATCGGTCTGTAATTCTCCTTTTTGATGGGGTCTTTGCCTGGTTTGGGGATCAAGGTAATATTGGCCTCATAGAATGAGTTTGGTAGCTTTCCTTCTGTTTCTATTTTTTGAAATAGCTTTAGGAGAATAGGTATTATTTCTTCTTTGAATGTTTGGTAGAATTCCCCAGGAAAACCGTCCGGGCCTGGAGTTTTGTTATTTGGAAGGTTGTTTATCACTGACTCAATTTCTTCATAATTAATTGGCCTGTTTAAGGAATCAATTTCTTCCGGTTTCAATCTTGGTAGTTTATAGGTTTCCAGGAAGGATTCCATCTCTTCCAGATTGCTTAGTTTATTGGCATATAGCTGTTGATAAAAATTTCTAATAATCCTTCCAATTTCAATGGTGCTCGTCGTGACCTCTCCTTTTTCATTCATAATTTTAATAATCTGGGTCCTTTCTCTTTTCTTTTGGATAAGTCTTGCCAGTGGTCTGTCAATTTTATTGATTCTCTCAAAGAACCAGCTTCTAGTCCTGTTGATCTGCTCTACTGTACTTCTGGTTTCTGCTTGATTGATTTCAGCTCTAATTTTGGTCAACTGCTTCCTCGTGCGTGGATTAGGCCTGTCCCTCTGTTGCTGTTCCAGCTTCTTGAGGTGAGAATATAAAAACTGCATTTTAGATTTTTCTATTCTTTTGAGTGAGGCTTGGATGGCTATGTATTTCCCCCTTAGGACTGCCTTTGCAGTATCCCATAGGTTTTGGACTGTTGTATTTTCATTCTCATTGGTCTCCATAAATTGTTTAATTTGATTTTTGATTTCCTGGTTTATCGAGTCATTCCTGAGCAGGATGGTTCTTAGTCTCCAAGTGTTTGAGTTTCTTCCAAATTTTTCCTTGTGGTTGAGTTCCAATTTCAGAGCGTTGTGGTCTGAGAATATGCAGGGGATAATTTCAATCTTTTGGTATCGGCTGAGACCTGTTTTGTGTCCCAGAACATGGTCTATTCTTGAGAATGTTCCATGGGCATTAGAATAGAATGAGTATTCTTTGGTTCTGGGGTGTAGTGTTCTATATATATCTATGAGGTCCAACTCGTCAAGTATGGCATTCAAAGCCTTTGATTCTTTGCTTAGTTTTTGCCGGGGTGTTCTGTCCATTTCTGATGGAGTGTTGAGGTCCCCTACTACTAATGTATTTTTATCTATATGTCTCTTTATTCTGGTTAAGAGTTGGCTTGTGTATCTTGCTGCTCCCCTGTTGGGGGCATATATATTTATAATTGTCATATCCACTTGTTGAATACTTCCTTTAAGAATAATATAGTGCCCTTCTGCGTCTCTAACTGCAGTCTCTAGTTTAAAAAATCCAATCTATCTGATATGAGAATTGCTACCCCAGCTTTCTTTTGAGGTCCATTTGCGTGAAAGATGGTACTCCATCCTCTTACTCTGTCTGAATGCATCTTTGGGTTCTAAATGAGTCTCTTGTAGACAGCAAATGGATGGGTCATTTCTTTTTATCCAATCTGCAACCCTGTGGCGTTTATGGGATGGTTCAAACCATTTACATTAAGACTGATTACTGAGAGATATGATTTTAATGTTGCCATGTTGCCAGTAAAGTCTTTGTTTGTATTGGCTGTGACTTTCTGTTCTGTATCACTCTTGGGGCCTTTTTACTTTTATAGAACCCCCCGTAATATCTCCTGTAGGGCTGGTTTCGTAGTTACAAAATTGGTTAGTGACTGGCGATTCTGAAATGTCTTTATTTCTCCATCAATTCTGAATGACAGCCTTGCTGGATAAAGGATCCTTGGCTGCATGTTTTTCTCTGAAAGAGCTTTAAATATGCTCCCCCAACCCTTTCTCTCATTCCAGGTCTGTGTAGACAGGTCTGACGTAATTCTGATGCTTTTGCCTTGGTACGTGAGAAATTTCTTTGCCCTGGCCGCTTTCAATACTGTATCCTTGCATCTAATATTTGCGAATTGCACTATGACGTGACGTGGCGTAGGTTTGTCGTGGTTGAGCTTGGGAGGGGTCCTCTCTGCCTCTTGGACACGAATGTTTGTTTCCCTTGCTAGATTAGGGAAGTTTTCAGCTACAATTTGTTCAAATATCTCTTCTAGACCTCTGTTTTTCTCCACCCCCTCGGGGATGCCGATGATTCTAACATTGGATCGTTTCATTGAGTCAGTAATCTCCCGTAACCTACATTCGTGGGCGTGGATTTTTTTAAGACCATCTTCTATTTTCATTTTTTCCTCTATTAACCCATCCTCCAATTCACTAACCCGTTCCTCTGCTTCTGCGACCCTGGCTGTCAGAGCCTCTAGTTTTGCCTGCATTTGGCTCATAGAATTTTTAATTTCTGTCAGATTCGCTCTCATTTCTGTCCTTAGGGATTCTATATTCTCAGTAACCTTTTCGTTAATACTTTTTTCAATTCTACTCATCATTTTGACCATCGTTACTCTGAATTCCATTTCTGATAATTTGGTTACATCAATATCCATTATTTCTGTGGCAGAGGCCACAGACTCACTGTCTTTTCTTTGCTGGGGGGGGCTTCTCCTTCTTGTCATTCTGATGAAGAGAGGTTGCGGGGTTTCCAGAGCCCAAATTATTGACTGGGTCCCAGGCCGTGCCCCTTGTTTTATAGGGATCTTAGGGATGTGGGCTTCTTCTTTAAAGATTTTATTTATTTATTTATGTGGCAGCCAACCAGCGAGAGAGGGAACAGAAGCAGGGGAGTGGGAGAGGAAGAAGCAGGCTCCCAGCGGAGGAGCCTGATGAGGGACTCCTTTCTGGAACGTCGGGATCACGCCCTAAGCCGAAGACAGGCGCTCAATGACTGTGCCACCCAGGCGCCGGGTTGTGGGCTTCTTGATTTTTCAGCCTGCCTTCTGTGTTCTGGGGGAGGGGCCTGCCGCGCCGATACTCAGGCAACCCTGTTTGGGTAGAGTCTCCGTGTCTCTGTCCTTTGTGTTTCTAACGCCGCCAGCTGCCCCGTGCACTCCCGGATCTCTGGGTCTCAGTCTGGATCCAGTGAGCACACCGGGTTTCCGGAGTTCCGTGAGAAGCCTGGTGGCGCGTGCTCCAGGCTCAGGGTCTCAGTCTGCTGTTCCACGGGTGCCGTTGGCGAGTCCGCTGGGTCCCCCGTGCAGGTGGCCCGCCAGCTGCCAGCTGCCCCGCGTGCGCTCTGGGAGCTCCTGGTCTCAGTCTGGATCCAGTGAGTGCACCGGGATTCCGGAGTTCCGTGAGATGCCTGGTGGCGCTCGCACCCGGCTCACTGGTCTCAGTTCGCTGTCTCGCAGGTGCTGTCCATGAGTCCGCCCGCTCCCCCGTGCAGGTGGCTGCCGCTTCCCGGCGCCCGAACGCGGCGGCTCCCTCCCCCTTCCGTTTATCTTCCGATATCTGTGCGGGGTTTCACGGCTCCCTTCTTCCTACCTCAATACTCAGCGCTGGAGATGTTCATTTGTAGAGATCCAGATGTATCTTCCTGTGTCTCAGGCTGCTTCCATGGTTGTTTAAGCTGGTCTGGTACCTATCCAGCTCGACTCAGGGGACCGGCTGAAAAAGGGGTCCCCTACTCCTCTGCCATCTTAACTCCGGATCCCCTCTGTACTATATTTGAGTAAGCAATGGAACCAAAGTCATGTCTCTGTCCAGAAGACCTACAAGGGTGAGTGTCTTTGGACTTTGCTACAGACACTTGTTACTCCAAGTGTGGCTTATTCATCAGCAGCGTCAATTTCCCCTGGTTGTAGAATAATGATGCTTCAGAGATACCCATGTGTAATCCTGAGAGTCTGTGAATACATTATATGACATGGCAAAAAAGATTTTATAGATGTAATTAAATTAAGATCCTGCATTATCCTGGCAGGCCCATAATTATAAGGATTTTTACAAGAGGGAAACATGGTTGTCAGAGAATTGGGATATGACTATGGAAGCAGAGGTAGTGGTGATGGGAGGCCATGAGCAAAGGAATGCAAACAGAAGCTGAAAGGGGCAAGTTAATAGATACGCTCTCAAAGTCTCCGGAAGGAATACATCTACAAACACGGATACTGATTTTGGATTTCTGATCTCTAGGACTGTAAATAAAAGTTTGTATTGTTTTAATCCAGTATGTTTGTGGGAATGAGCTGTAGCGGCACTAGGAAATTAATATTCCCACCTTGGAATTGATTAAAAATGCTGTCTCAAGCCCCACTCCAGATTTACTAAATAAGAATCTGCATTTTAATAAGCTATCTAGCTAATTTGGATGCAAAATAAAATTTGAGAAGCACTGCTTAGCTTTATAATCTTTTTAAAACTTATTCACTTATCCAAGCAAAAAACTTGTTTATTAATCATATTGACCATTCAGTTGCCAATTTATTAAAACTTTTGTCATGACACAGTAGAGCCATTTAAAATCAATGAGAAAATTATTGATCCAAGGGTTTCTTCGGCTTGCAGATCCGAAGTACTTGTTTTGATTTCCTTACTATCTTGGATACATGGGAACTTTGTAACTGAATTAAATAACAGGAAGCTACAGAATATGAAAAAAAGGAAAAAAAAAAAAAAAACCCTGCTAAACATTCAGATGTTTTCATCTGCAGAGCCAGATACATAATTAGCTAGATTTTTTTTTTTTTCTCTTTGGATTCAGATGTTTTGTCATAGTTACAGTTTAACTTAATAGGCAGGTCTGTCCTCTTTTGTTTCAGACTACTAAGGAAGAATTACATCACTGTAATAGGAGATGATCTCTAGTATTGACTTTATCACAAGACAAGCAGTTAATTCTCAGTAAATACTCACTGGCAATAACAAAGCCATAATTAAACTGTAAGTACCTTTGACTGTGTTTGTGCTTGGACTAAGTGGTTAGCTAGGCATTTTTACTATCTGACCCTTACATTTGGCAGCCACAACTATGAACCAACGTGGTGGTAAACAGTGACTTCAAATAATAACAATTACTTTGCCATAAGAGTCGTCTTCTGAATATCAAATCAGGTGTCAAAACATATTCTTTTATTCAGGGATAATTCTTTTTTTTCCCTTTCCTTTCTAGACTATATAGGTATAATTGATAAGGTGCACATATGTAAAGTATAAAATGGATATGTTTTAAATAGTATATGTTCATGTAACTATCACTAAAATCCAAAATCAAGATGAGCCTATATCCATCACTCCCGAGAGTTTCCTTGTGTCTTTTTGTAACCCCCTCTCAATTCCCTCAACCCTTCATACTTAGGCAACCTCTCATTTGCTTTTCTGTCACTATAGTTATTTCTGTCACTAAAGACTTAGTTTCCATTTTTTTAGAACTTTATGTGGATGCAATCACACAATATGTACTTTTTATTACCTTCCTTTTTCTCAAAATAATTAAGATTCATCTACGTTGTTGCTCATGTCAAGAGTTCAATTTCATTCTTGGGCAGCATTCCATTATATGTATATACCACAATTTCTTTATCCATTCACCTTTTGATGTATATTTGAATTATTTCTAGATTTGTGTTATTGCAAGTAAACTTGTGATGAATATTTATGCACAAGTCTTTGTATGGCTATATGTTTCCAATTCCCTTGTGTAAATACTTAGGAGCAGAACATCTAGGTCATATGTTAATTGTATGTCTAAATTTTAAAGAAAATAACCAAGGGTTTACAGAGTGTTGTAGCATTTTACCTTCCCACAAACACTACTTTGATAATCTTTTTATAATTTAAAAAAAATTTAAAAAATTTTAAGTATATTAATAGATATGTAGTTGTATGTCATTGTAGTTACTAATTGCATTTCCCTAATGACTCATGATCTTTGGCATCTTTTCCTATGCTTACTTGCCACCCACATACCTTCTTTGGTGAATTGTCAAAGTATTTAAAAACTGTTTTTAAAAATTGGGATGTTTTCTATAATTGATTTTTGAATAATATTTATTCTAAATATATATCCTTTCTCAAATTATATGATTTTCAATATTTTGCCATATTGTGGCCTGTCTTTTCATTTTTTTAGCAATATCTTTTGCAGAACATTCAAATTAATTTTAAGGAAATTCAATTTACCATTTTGCTTACTCTGTCATAGCAAAGAGATATTTTGCCTAGTTCAGGTTATAAAGAATTTGTCTTTTGTTGTTTTTTCCTCCAGAAGTTTTATAGTTTTAGGTTTAACCTTTAGGCCTATGAGATTTATATAGTTAATATTGGTATATAGTACAAAGTATTGATTAAACATTTTATTGGTTAATTTTTCTAGCACTATCAAAAAAATTATTCCTTCTCCACTGAATTGTCTTAATACCTATATTAGGGTTCTCCAGAGAAAAAGAACCAATAGGATGAATTTCAGGTGTACAATATAGTGAACAATTCCATACATCACCCAGGGCTTATCAGGACAAGTACACTTTTTAATCCCATCTCCAGTTTTAACCATCAGCCCTGCCCACCTCCTGATAACCATCAGTTTGTTCTCAATAGCTAAAACTCTGTTTCTTGGTTTGTTTCTTTTTTTTCCTTTGCTCATTTGTTTCTTAAATTCCACATATGAATGAAATTCTAAGGTATTTGTCTTTCTGACTTATTTCAGTTAGCATTATACTCTCTACCTCCATCCATGTTGCTGCAAATGACAAGATTTTATTCTCTTTAAGGCTGACTAGTATTCCATTTTATGTGTATGCCACATCATCTTCATCCATTCATCTTTTGATGTATACTAGGGCTGTTTCTATAATTTGGCTGCCATAGATAATGCTGCTATAAACATAGGGGTACATGTATCCTTTCAAATCAAGATCTTTGTATCCTTATGGTCAGTACTGAATAGGGCGGATACTTGATGGTAGAGTAGTTCTATTTTTAACGTTGAGGAACCTCTGTATTGTGTTCCAGAGTGGCTGCACCTGTTTGCTTTCCCACCAACAGTGCAAGAGGGTTCCTTTTTCTCTTCATCTAATGCATATTATATGCAGAAGAAACATGGTTTTGATTTTAGCCATTCTGACTGGTGTGAGGTGATATCTCATTGTACATTTGATATGCATTTCCCTGATGATGAGTGATGTTGAGCATCTTTTCATGTGTCTGTTGGTCTCTGGTTGTCTCCTTTGGAGAAATGTCTGTTCATGTCTTCTGTCCGTTTTTTAATTGGACTATTTGTTTTTTTGGGTGTTGAGTTGTATATGTTCTTTATATATTTTGGACACTAACCCTCTATTTGATATGTCACTTGCAAATATCTTCTCCCATTCAGTAGGTTGACTTTTAGTTTTGTCGATTGTTTCCTTCTCTGTGCAGGAGCTTTTTATTTTGATGAAGTCACAATAGTTTATTTTTGCTTTTGTTCCCTCACCCCAGCATGCACATCTAGAAAACTGTTGCTATACCTATTATCAGAGACATTATTGCCTGTGCTCTCTTCTAAGAGTTTTATGGTTTCAGGTCTCACATTCAGGTCCTTAATCCATTTTGAGTTTGTTTTTGTGTATAAGAAAGTGGTTCAGTTTCATTCTTTTGCATGTAGCTGACCAGTTTCCCCAATACCATTAGTTGACAAGACTGTCTTTTTCCCATCGGATATTCTTTTCTGCTTTGTTGAAGATTAATTGACTATAAAATTGTGGGTTTATTTCTAGGGTTTCTATTCCCTTCCATTGATCTATGAGTCTCTTTTTGTGCCAGTACTATACTGTTTTGATCACTACAGCTTTGTAATATAACATGAAGTCTGGAATTGTGATTCCTTCAGCTCTGTTCTTCTTTTTCAAGATTGCTTTGGGTATCCAGGGTCTTTGGTGGTTGGGTACAAATTTCAGGGTTATTTGTTCTAGTTCTGTGAAAAAAAGCTCTTGGTATTTTGACAGGGATTGCATTGAATGCATAGATTGCTTTGGGTAGTATAGACATTTTAACAGTATTTGTTCTTCCAATCCATGAGCATGGAGTATCTTTTCATTTCTTTGTATCATCTTCAATTTCTTTCATCTGTGTTTTATAGTTCTCAGAGTAGAGGTCTTTCACCTCTTTGGTTAGGTTTATTCCTAGGTATTTTATTATTTGTGGTACAGGTGTAAATGGGCCTTTTTAAAAAATTTCTCTTTCTGCTGCTTCATTAATAGTGTAGAGAAATGTAACATTTCTGTACATTGATTTCGAATCCCGTGACTTTACTGAACTCATTTATCAGCTCTAGTAGTTGTTTTGATGGTCTTTTAGGTTATTTATATATAGTATTATGTAAACAGTGAAAGTTTTACTTCTTCCTTATCAATTTATTTCCTTTTGTTATCTGATTTCTGTAGCTAGGATATTCCTGTGAACATATTTGAGTATTTTGGGGGGAATAATTTATTAGAAATAGTTTGATACATTTAGTTCTTACTTAGATGTTTTCTCAGGAGAGTCTGGAGCAGCCTTTAATGTATGACTAATTCTTTTATTTTTTTCTCACTACTGAGGCAAAGCACTACTGAGTACTTTACCCACTCTTCCATGAGTTAAGTGGTTTTTTAGTGTGGCCCTGTGTGAGCTCTAAGAATTGTATCTACAAATTTTCTCTAGTAGTTCTTTTCCCAGAAGTGGTAGTTCCTCTCATGAATATGCTTAGTACACTCTTCATGCCTCTGGACCCTCACCTATTCCCTTTCTCTCTCTCAGAAAAACAGTCTGATTTAGAAAATGGCCAAAGGACCTAAATAGGTACTTTCCAGAGAAGATAGACAGATGGCCAACAGATACATGAAAAGATGCTCAACATCATCAGTCATTGGGGAAATGCAAATCAAACCACAATGAGATAACACATTACACCAGTTTGAATGGCTAAATTCAAAATGACAAGAAATAATGAATGTTGGCTAGGATATGGAGAAAAAGGAACACCTGTGCACCGGAATGGAATGTAAATTAGTACAGGCACTATGTAAAACAGTACGGAGTTTCCTCAAAAAATTCAAAATAGAAATATATTATTAAATATTTCCACTACTGGGTATTTACGCAAAGAAAACAAAAAATGCTAATTTGAAAAGATATATGCAACCTTATGTTTACTGCATTATTATTTACAATAGCCAAGATATGGAAGTAGCCTAAGTGTCCATCAATAGACGGATGGATAAGAAAGATATGTACACACACAATAGAATATTACACAACCATAAAGCAGGATGAGATCCTGTCATTTGAGACAACATGGATGCACCTAGAAGGTATTATGCCAAGTTATTTAAGTTAGAAAAGCAAATGCCATATGATTCTACTCATAAGTGGAATCTAAAAACAAAACAAGGCCTATAAGTACAGAGAAATGATGTTTGAGAGAAGGGTGGGTATAGGGATTTGGGCAAATTTTGTGAAGAGGAGAGGGAGTTAGAGGCTTCCAGTCATAGAATGAATAAGTCATGGGAATAAAAAAAGCATGGTATAGCATAAGGAATATAGTCAGTGATATTATAATTGTGATTTGACAAGCTTATACATTGTGCTATCATCTATCTTGTTACATCACTAAGTTGTACCCTGAGAACTAATGCACATTGTGTGTCAACTATACTCAGATAAAAAAAAAGAGCAAACTGTCAGGGCCTTGGTAAAAAAGTTAAAAAAAAAATCAAACCAATTGGTTGTGCAAATTTACATTCCCATGAGCAATAGCTGACAGTTCAGTTATTCCACCTCTTCATGAATACTTTGATATTGTGATTTTTTTTTAATTTTAGCCATTATAATGGGTATATAGTGATGGTTTTACTTAGATTTTCCCTAATGACTAATGACTAATGATTTTGGATATCTTTTAATGTGCTTTTTCACCATTTGTATAACTCCCTTGTGAAGTGTTTGCTTAAATTTCCTGTCCTTTTTTATCTTACAGTGTTATATTTTTGAGATAACAAGATATGTTTTTTGCTAAGCTGTGTTTTATTCACTTTTTTATCTATACGCCATAGCATTTACTTTCTTGGTGTATGCTTCAGCAATTCTATCAAATGTACAGAGTCATGTGAGTACAACCACAATCAAGGTACAGCATAGTGGCACTATATTAGCTTGCTTAGACTACTGTAACAATCACAGAAATTTATCATCTCGTGGTTCTTGAGGCTAGAAGTTTAAAATCAAGGTGTGGTAAAGGTTGGTTCTTTCAGGGTTATATGATCAGAATCTATTACAGGCCTCTCTCCTTGGCTTGCAGATGGTTATCTTCTCCATCTGTGTCCAAATTTCAGTTCTTGTTAGGTAGTCATATTGGATCAGGGCCCACCCTAGGACCCTTATTTTAACTTGATTTTCCCAGTAAATTCCCTGTCTCTGAATAAGGTCACATTCGGAGGCACAGAGAGTTAGGACCTCAACATAGGAATTTTATGTGGAACATAGTTTAACATCCACTAAATCCAAAAGTTCCCTTGTAATCATACCTTTTTAAAAAAAAGATTTTATTTATTTATTTGACAGAGAGAGAGACAGCCAGCGAGAGAGGGAACACAAGCAGGGGGAGTGGGAGAGGAAGAAGCAGGCTCATAGTGGAGGAGCCAGACGTGGGACTCGATCCCATAACGCCGGGATCACACCCTGAGCCGAAGGCAGACGCTTAACCACTGTGCCACCCAGGCGCCCTAATCATACCCTTTGTAGCCACTGATCTCTTGTCTTTTAATGGCATTTTGACATTTAAATGGAATTAATCATTTAAGTCACTTTCCAGTTATGTTTTGGACATTGTTTTTATCAGTACTTTGTCCTTTCTTTTTGCTGAGTAGTGTTCTACTGTATAGAAGTACCGTAATGTGTTTATCCATTCACCAGTTGAAGAGTGTTTGGTTTCTTTTAGGGTTTTTGATAATAATGAATTAAGGCACTAAGTTATTAAAGTTTGGTACTGGATAAGATATCTTAATAATATTTTCTCAAAGAGGTTGTTACTTAATCTGTTTTTAAAACTCCTTAAGAAACACCGCAGATATGGAAACTAAACTTTTAACAACTTACTTACACCACTTTTGTGGCCTCTGTTATTCTATGGCTTTACCTCTTACAGTTAAACGTAACTACTATCCTAAGCTGACCATTCCCTGGAGTAAGCAGACATACAAGCCTTCTGAAATTATCCCACCATTTATGAGATTTACATCCCAAAATTCAGCATGTGTCAAATGGCATAAATGTATGATCACTGCAAAACAAGGATCATCCATTTTCCACACTGTAATGACAAAATCCGCACTTCTAAATATATCCTATGTCTTGCACTTAGCCAATTTCACATTTTANNNNTCAGCAGAATTTCACTTCTATATGCTACACATTGTATCACTTAACAATACACTTTGGCTACAAATAATAGAAATCCTACAAATTATTTTTAAAAACTAATAATTTTATTTATCTCATACAATAAAATGTATAGTGGTAGGATCTTTGTATCATTTATCTTTTTCATTCATAGAATAAAGTCTTGGCACCGAGATGCCCACTTCACTTCCAGGGCTTTCAGTTTGTATTATAAGCATAAAACAAGAGGAAAATGAGCATTTGACACTAGCAGATTTCTGTGATGTATTTGTTGGTTAGAATTATGCAGTATGTACAATGTTATCTACAAGGGCAAACGATGAGTTCAGTTTTACAACCTCTACACTTCACAGAGAAGAATGAGAACGGGGCTGTGAGTGACTTTCGTGTAGCCACCTCAGTGATTTTCCTAGTGGGAAATAACTGATACCTATTCTCTGAATCTTATACATCCCCAAATATCTTTCTTTCACTCTAGTAAGAGGAAGATTTCTTGACCAAGTGTAGGATTCTTGTATTGCAGTTCATTTCTTTTAATGTTCTGTAAATGACACTCCACTGTCTTCTAGTTTCCAGGGGCACAGATGAAAAGTCCAGTTCCAATGTGATTATAATCTAAAAGATAACTTGTTCTTTTTTTCCTGGGAAAATGTAAGAGATTTTTGTTTATCCAAAGAGCTTAAAAATTTATCACTTTGTGTGTGAAAGACTTTTATCTCATACAACAGGTGATAACTTAATTGGTTATTCCTTTCCAATTGCATGCTTTAAGCTTTCCCCAACCCAAGAAAATACTTTTGATCATTTGTTTAAATATTAACCACTTTTCCTTCTGTTTTTTTCCCTCAGAATATCTATTGTTCATAAAATAGGTCGTCTTCTTTCAAATCTTCTCTTGCTCTTTTGATTCTCCTGTCTTAATGTTACTATGTATTTCAATTATCACTTGTGATTCTCTAGTCTATAATACTGAACCTCAGCAATGACGGTTTCTTCTTTAAATTCCATTGTTTTTTTTAAAAAAATTGAAACCAGAAATTGTTACATTGCTTGTTCAAGATGATATTTCACAGCCATATCCCTTAATTTCCCCCTTTTTTTTTCTCTTCCGAT